>NW_009596210.1:0-25883 GCF_000690535.1 Cariama cristata | reverse complement strand
CTACCTTCTGCATATTGAGCAATTTCATATAATTCTAAATTAAGAGATAACTGCTCCGAGTCATTTAACCTAAAATTATTTAGCCAATGGTCTTTAGATTTTCTGGGGTTTATTGGGGTGGTGGAATATCAAACACTGCTTTACATATACTCACTTCAGTCCCGGAACATCCAGAAGATTGGTCAGTCCAGTCCAGTTAATTTCCAAAAGCTGTGAATTACAGAGAAAAGAGGCATAAAAAAAAGGCAACTTAGAATTCACAACACTGAAGAAATAAACCCGAATGATCCGTGGAGGGTTAATAACCAGTTTCGAGAATTTTCTTAAACAAAAAACCAAAGCCTCTTCCATTCTAAATAATTTTTAGCCACAGTTTTTAAAACAGAGTTATAAAAACAACTTACCATCCTCTTATGCACCCTTCCACACATACATACATATCCACACATGTACACCCCAATATCTACTACATATGTCCAATATCAAATAATGAAATGTGTTCCTATTTTCTGGAGAAGTATTTTCATATTCACCATAGACCTGTTGTAGATGAACAGTTACCAACACAAATTTGCAAAGTATAATAAGCTGATGAAGAATCCCATTTGAGACCAGGAAAATAAGACATCTAGAAGATATGACCAATGGAAAGAATGAAGGATTGGGATTAAGAAGATGGAAGGAGGACATGACAACAGCTTGCAAACACAGAGGAGACCGGTTTCAATTGTAAAGAGACAAATTCATTCTACGACTGATGCAGTAAAGAATAAAGGTATCAACAGGACTAATTATCGAAGTGAGAAAAATCCTCAGAAATAATTAATAGGCATAACTCATTGCTAGATCATATAGACATTAACTGAGTATAATCCACAAACAAATCCAAAGCCACCCAACTACTACCATGCTTCCAAATCCAACTAACCCAATCTAAGAAAAACTGCATGAAAAAAGTTAAAAGGATTTTGAGATTCCTCAGTTAAGAAACTCATTGTGCTGGTTCAGTTAAATGCTGAAACAAAACAACAAATACCTACCAAGAACATGTTGCATCTTCCCACAAACAGGCAAGAATAATCACTCTCCATTCATTTCCTATTAAAAAACTCAGCATACCATTCTTTTATAAAGGATCTAATAATAATTTAACTAGTGATTTCCTTTGTGAATACATCAACTAAAGATAACACATAATACATTTATTTACATAAGAGTTACTGTTACTTAATATACTTCTGTAACAGTGACAAAATAGTTCAACAATGTTACCTATGAAGCACCTAGCTTACCTGCAACAAACAATTAAGCAGAAAAAATCATTACCTTTTCAAGAGAAAAAGTAGTTAATATTTAATAACTGAATATTCCAAAACAAAAGGCAAGACATATCATGGGAGGTACTGCAAGAATGTACATGAGCCAGCAACATGCCCTTGCCACAAAGAAGGCTAATGCTATCCTGGGCTGCATTAGGAAAACCATTGCCAGCAGGTTGAGGGAGGGGATCCTTCCCCTCTACTCAGCACTCATCAGGCCACACCTGGAGTGCTATGTCCAGTTCTGGGCTCCTCAGTACATGGACATACTGGAAAGAGTCCAACAAAGAGCCATGAGGATAATTAAGGGACTGCAACAGCTCTCCTATGAGGAAAGGCTGAGAGAGCTGGGGCTGTTTATCGCAAAGAAGAGAAGGCTCAGGGGGATCTTATTAATGTCTATAAATACCTGAAGGGAGGGAGTGAAGAAGACAGAGCCAGGCTCTTCTGAGTGGTGCGCAGTGACAGGACCAGAGGCAATGGGCACAAATGGAAGCACACGAGGTTCTCTCTGAACATCAGGCAACACTTTTTTGTTGTGAGTGTGACTGAGCACTGGCACAGGTTGCCCAGAGAGGTTGTGGAGTCTCCAACTTTGGAGATACTCAAAAGTCATCTGGACATGGTCCTGGCTAACCTGCTTGAGCAAGGGGGTTGGACTAGATGACTTCCAGAGTTTCCTGCCAACCTCAACTATTCTATGAGTCTGTGAACATATTACAACAGAAAACAAACATTTAGTCCCTTCCGTGGAACAAGATTAGTGTCTTCCTAACTATGACCTGCAGAAGGGTGAATAAACCTACAGACTTCAATAGAATGCTTAAAATTTAGCACTCTCCCTGCTGATATCCATTCAGAAAATTGCTGCAAGATTTTTCCTAGCCTCCTTCTTTTATCATATTACACTCCTGTGTCTCTGTATAGGCAGGAGAGAAAGAGAAACAGACTCCTCTAATACAGGCATCTAAGAAACTCCAGTGGATGACTGAAAGAAGCTTTCTCTCTACCTCCATCAACCAAAAGGAGTCCAATGGAGATCGACTATATCTCAACATTTAGAAACCAATGCACCTAGAACAAAATAATTATAAATTTATACAGATGATTACAGTTTATCTGTTTGCTGCTTCTAAATGCAATTTTCTAAACCCTTCAGGATAGTCATGTTTCCCAGACTCTGAAAGAATGAATGAAAGTCAACAAAATTTTTCATTCTGTCATTACAGCGTCAGACAGAAGAGAACAGCTCTCAGAATGACAGCTAAACTTCATCGTTTAGTTCAATTCGTTTTCTTACCTCTCATAATTTTATATTGTGTGGGTTAAAATGAAGTAAACAATAAATTTCTGCCAGTTGTAAGTACTTTATTGTACTTAATTATGCCTTTGCGTTCACCCTTTTCCTCTTGCCAATTACAGAGTATTTCCTTTATCCATCCACTTTACATACTGATTTTTGCCTATCTCAGCAGATACAATAAAGATGAAATTATGACAGCGGAGAGGGGGGGGATCAATATTTTTATTGTTCTGCTCTGACCCTTAAAAAACACTTTCCCAAAGTATCCACAATAAAATAGCAGCAGTACAGAGAACTGAAATGTAAAGCTTTAGATACTTCACTGAACTATGAGTAACATATTTCCTATAAACTTAATTCTGTGGCTTTAGAAATAACAGGAGCTTTCTAATAACTGTGAAAGCTTAGGTTGATTTTTAAGAGATGTCTAAAACCATATTTTGCAAGTTTAATCAGAAAGTTTATTTTTCCTTTGGATTTACTTTTCAGCACAATATCCCAAACAGACACTGAAAATAATATGTTGGAGAAGGAATAAAAGTAACAGAATTCTGAATTTTTTACTAAATAGCAATAATTTCTTTTTGTGGTTTAGGGCATAAAGAAACAAAGATAAAATACTTCCTGCATTAGTTTCTGGTATCACTTCTGTTTTAGCCTTTACGTTGGTGAAATGCATCACTGGATAAACCGAAAATGAAAAATTTTATTTGTCTGCTAGTAATTACATTTCACAATTAAGCTATTTTGTCTTTCTAACTAGTATGTTCCAAAGACATTCTCTCACTTTGTTTATTTACTTGACTCCATGTATTAAAGTTACCTTGCAGGACAAAGTGAAACAAATTATCTTGCAGCACAAAATGAAACATAGCATCAGATACTATTTCATATAAATCTGAATTTCCAAGTTCATGTTTCCAGATGCACACAAGATTGGAGGTAAACGAAATAACATTATAAGGAAAGATATTCTCTAAATGTAACAGTGGTTCTAGTGATCAAATTGCATGAATAGGTGCAAATAGACAGCTTTCCAAAAATAAGTTCTGTGATAAAATAATTTGATTTTTGGATTCTAGAAATTTTAATGAAAATCATCCTTTCTCAAAGGTTGGAATACTTCTAAAATCCTAACTTTTATAAACACAAGGTAAGCAGTTATGGTCTCTTTGCTCTTTTACATGACATAATTAATGTTAGATGGCTACTCTGCAATCTATCTGTGAAGCTGGTATTTGCTCTCATTATAAAATAACTTCAAAACATAGAATGTGTCATCATCTCAACACGGGATTTTTTTTCTGAAATGTACAAGGGCTTTTACAACACTCAAAAGTGTTACGTGAACAACATGGTAGAAATTAATAATTAAAGCACATTTCACAATAATGAAGCAGATAGTACTCTTGCTGCTTGTAACAACAGTCATTCTAAAATATGCAAGAAATATCAACAGGCTTGGATTTAGTTTTCCACTTATGAAGTGATACAAACATTGGATGAATGTACAATAAATTAACTGAATAAATTGTACACAGCACCAACTAAATGATGAATGCAATAGTGAAATGTGAGGCAATGCTATAGATATGAGCATCTTCATAAAACTTTTCAAATTGACTTTACTTTTCCCTTATTGTCACGTACAATACACTTGATTTCTCTGTAAGTGGAGATTTCCCTCAACTGGGAAATTGAAAACTTTATAGACAGGCTTTGGTTTCCATCACACAAAATATCCCAAAGCACTTTTATTCTCTGCCCAAGAAATACATGATTTTGGTTTTGAGATAGGAATATAGACCCTTCCATTAGAGACAGATGCAAAGAACTGTCTTTGCCAGTCGAAAGCTCTGTACGGCTTCATGCAGTTTTCTTCCTCACCATCCATAAAACCATTACAGGTTCATATATCCTGAGCACATGGTTACTTTCAGCAAATGGTTATACAATATCAATCCAAATTTTGCTTCTAAAACTTAGTGGTATTTCAAGATTTATTTTTTTTTTTTAAATTTTTATTAATTTTTAGGAAGCTTTGAAGTCAACAAAATTGGGATGAATGCTGGGAGTAAAAATTAAAATCTCAGAGTAAAAAAGGTGGCTTAACTGACCATACACAGACATCTAGTTCCATTTGAGATCCATTAGGATACAAAACAGAATAGTTGGGGTTGGAAAGCATCTCTGGAGATCATCCAGTCCAACACCCTTGCTCAAAGCAGAGTCAGCTAGACCAGGTCGCTCAGGGCCATGTCCAGTTGGATTCTGAGTATCTCCAAGCATGGAGACTCCACAACATCTCTGGGCAACCTGTGCCAGTGTTTAATCACTGTTACAGTTTAAAAAATAAAAAATAATAACAATTCCTTATGTTTAAAAGGAATTTATTGTATTTCAGCTTGTGCCCATTGCCTCTTACCCTGTCACTGAAAAACACTGAGAAGAGTCTGTCTCCCTGGTCTTTACTTCTCCCATCAGGTATTTATATACATTGATAAGATCCTCCCGAGCCTTCTCTTTTCCGGGCTAAACAAGCCCAGCTCTTGCAGCCTCTCCTCACATGAAAGACGTCCAGTCCCTTCATCATTTTTGTGGCCCTTCACTGGACTCGCTTCAGCATGTCCATGTCTCCGTTGTACTGGGGAGCCCAGCACTGGGCTAAGGACTCCAGATGTGCCTCACCAGTGCTGTGTAGAGAGGAAAGATCATCTCCCTCAACCAGCTGGCAATGCTCTTCCTAATGCAGCACAGGGTGCTGTTGGCCTTCTTTGCCATAAGTGCACATTGCTGACTTCCATTTGCCTTTCTGTCCACCGGGACACCCCATATCTTTTTCTGCAAAGCTGCTTTCCAGTCAGTCAGCCCCCAGCCTGTCCTGCAGCATGGGGTTATTCCTTCCCAGGCACAGGACTTTGCATTTCCCTTTGCTGAACTTCATGAGATTCCTGTTGGCACATTTCTCCAGCTTGTTAAGGTCCCTCTGAACAGCAGCACAACTATCTGGTGCACTGACCACTCCTTCCAGTTTTAAGCAAGCAAACTTGCTGAGAGTACACTCGGTCCCACCATCCAGGATGGCCATCAAGATGTGTTGGTTCCAATATTTACTCCTGGGGTACACCGCTACTGACTGTCCTCTAGCTAGACTACATGTCGCTGACCACAACCCATTGAGCCTTAAGAGTTCAGTCACTTTTGAATCAACCTCATTGTCCTCTCATTGAGTCTGTACTTCATGAGTTTACCTAAGGATGTTGTGGAAGACAGCATCAAAAGCTTTACTGAAGTCAAGACAAGCAGTATCCACTGCTCTCCCCTCATCCACCAAGCCAGCCATCTTATCACAGAGGGTTATCAGCTTGGTTAACCATGATTTCCTGTTCATAAATCCATCCTGGCTACTCCTAATCACTTTCTTCTCCCTTGTCCCTTACCAGCAGGATTGAGATCACTGCTTGGGCCCCTGTGCCCTTGAATCGTGCCCAGTGCCATGCAGTCACACTTGGTGTTTTCCAGATCTCACCTGGAAGTGGTGTTGGTGCCCACATAGAGGAGAGGCAGTACAGCAGTTAATATGGCAAAGTCCCATGCTATCTCCTAAATAGACTTAACTGAATGAAATGAATTGAGCAACACAATGCATGTTGAAATTCAGCATTGAGAAATATCTCCTACATTAGACTGAAACATATATCAGTAGTGGTTTCTGTATTAACTGCCACAGCCCAAAACAAAACAAAGAACAACCTAAGAGATATCACTGAGAAATGAAAGATTTTCAATTTATGTGACCAAAAAGCATTTCAAAAGGTTGCAACACAGCATATGAAACACATAGAGTGCCTATGGCACACCCTCACTGTCAATACCTTGATTATTACACACCTCTTCTCAAAAACAAAGCTACCAATTCATTCTGCCTTCAGTCCTGAGATCATGAAGCGTGTAAAAAATAATTACAGAAAGAAACTGAAAAAATAGTGCTACTAAGAGTGGCCATTGAGACAAGAAATGTAATTAGTACATATAATATCAGAAACTTCTATTAATCCACTTACTGTACAGGAATAAATAGAAAGCCAGAGGTCAATTTCAGAAACGTCAAAGACAAATCCTTTTCCATTCAAAGTTGGAACTAAGAAATTAAAAAAGGCTAAGCACTTTAAAGGATTATTAGAAAAGCTTTGCAAATAAATCTTAAGCCATGAAATGTTTTGGAAGGAATATGGGCCTTTAAACTCCTGGCAGAAATCAAGCTTTCACTATTTGGGCTTTGAAGGTAAGTTCTCCTTGCAGACAAGATTTGCTCCGTTTGCCCACCACAGTGCTTCCTTTCCAGTTCTACCAGAAGAGCCCAGCAGTAATGAAGCACATTGATATCACTGCAGTAACACACACTCTAATCTTAGTCTACAGAAACAAGTGACAAATGTGGTTTGGTTTTTTTTTTTTTTTTGGTGTTCTCTCTCCCCATCATCCCCACTTTCCTCTCAATAAGGTTGTTTCAAGTCTGCACTTTTGGCTTCCAAACATAATTAGACTTCAGCATAAGGTACACCTTTTGTAACGTAAGAAAAGAAGAGTTTTCCAAAAAACAACACCAAGTTCTGGCAAAAAAAGCTTATACCTGCAGTAGTATGGAAATAGCACTGAGAGCAGATAACCTCACAACAGAGAGAGAAGAAAGCAGTCAAAGCTACAGTATTGCTTGATACAAAAGAGGGAGTCCTCCCAGCCATAGTCCAGCTAAATAACAAGGATTTTCATTCTACATTTTGGGCATTACCATGCCACGACTTGCTGGAGAAGATGACAACCTCCTAACTTGTGGTTCTGACAGTAAGTTAAAGCAACGTCACCATCCTAACAAACTGAAGAGCCCTATGGAGAAGAACGGAGCAAGCAAAAGACTGCCAGCTGATGAATCATTCTATGAAGCACTGAATATAAATAAATTCCATACTTAAAAAAAGTTTTGGTCTATGAATCTCAAAAATAGCTTAACAATATCATTTCCTTCTCTGTCACTGCTTTGAGCAATGCATAATTCTCTCGGTTTAGCTAAATTCAGGGAATGCCAGCTGGTTCTCTGTGGCAGAACTAACAGGGCACTGGAAAGACTGTGTTCAGGATTTGTCACCAAGTGAAACTCTGCCAGGAGCCAGAAATGATGTGGTGTCTTTCCACAACACACTGCAACTGAGAGAGGTGATATGCCTTGCAGAGATTCTTACCAGCCAGCTCACTGGCCTACAGTGGGATTTCAGACACCAGTTACACTTTCCAATGAAGTAGTTTGTGTGTCATGTTACTTAAAGCTCTTTCAATCCTTCCTCTGCTCAGAGTAGTGAAAACAAATTACGTTTCCCCCCTGAAAACCGAGACATTTGTGTCTTACCAAGGCTCTGTACTGAGAACCCATGCAACACATACATTGAAAGAATTTAAAAAATATATATATCCCTGCAGCTTATAAGAAAAGGTAGGCCCAAAAATGATAAGCATTTCTACATATTTGGTGTTCTCAATACCCCAGATGCCTTTACAAAGGGAAAAGAATGTACTGGAATGTAGAGTATACAGGGCCATAGCTGAAGTTCTCTGAACAAAAGGCAGCCTCTAAACACTGCCAACCTTGTGGCTTGATTTGGCTGCCATAAGCACTACTAATTCTCAGAGGAGAAGCCACAAAGTATTTTAAAATGCTGATGAACAACTTCCTGCTAATCAAGTTATGGAAGAATAAGATTTCTGCAGGACAAATTTAAGCTCTGCTACAGGGCACAATGATACAATTCCATGTGATAAGTTGTGCTTCTTCTCAGAAACTTCTTATATGAAGAGGACTAACATGCCCTCTTCTGTTACTTGTGAATGGCCATGCAGAAACACAGTACAATTTGTCTGTTACTAGAGCGCAGCCCATTACTACTACAATGCTAAAGTGCTAACATTATTGTAACAATTTAATAAGTAACATTATCTAGTGTATTTCCCCAGTAAACATATAATAAATTCAGTCTCTCAAATAAGGCTTGACTATACAATACCATAGAAAGCAGAAATCACACTGGTTTTCATCATTGCTATAGGAAACACAGCATACCTCGGCACAGGAACTGTGTTTAACAGTAGTAAGTTTTTCAGTTGTAACTGTCTAAAGATTGAAGTGAGACAACTGCTACAGATGTATACAGATGTATAGTTGTGGGGGTAAAAGACAGAGCAGGCCAGTTTTTGAGTTAGGGTGACCAGAAGAAGGATCACAGTTGGTCTTACAAAAATCCAGTGCACTTTGCTATTCTCCATAGTGTCAACTACTCAAAGCTGCAATTCAAGCTAATTCCCTCTAGTTTCTACTGCTTTCTACCCTTCTACCAGTCCTGCGTTTTGGTTCACACCCTCACACTAGTACTGACACTCTCCTGACTCCTTAGCAAGCCAGCTCAAGATGCTAAAATACATCTGAAGGACAGGACACTAGTCACTTCTTGTTGTGTTTAATATTCTGCCAGCTTACATCCCTTAACCAGCTTCCTTCAGAAACAGAAGTTTCAACACCAGTGTAAGAGAGACAGTAACACTGAATGGGAGGGCACAGGGAGAGAAGAATACAGTACTGTGGAAGCACCCACTGTGATGGTTTAAAACATTGCATAAGCTATCAAAATTAAAAAAAATGTAAATAACAGTAAATTATACATACAAAAAGTAACAGTGAAAATCACTTTCACTTTATAGGCAGCAAGACTATTTCTTAGCAAATATTATTATAACAGTACCTATGTTTCAGAATATATTCAGGTCTTCCACAAACCCCTTTAAAAGAGGTTAAAAAGTTCTGAATCAAAGATATCGAGTCTCATACATTCTGAAGGCATTTTTGTTAACTAAAAGCAAACCAAAACAACATTCTTCTGCATTCTACATAACCACTTTATGTTTTTTTTCCAGCCATTTCACTAGGACTCATTGTTGGTGCAAGCACTCCTTTTGAGTCTAATTTTCATCAGTACTGATAATTTTGAAGGTCACATCCAGCACTGAATTTCCTAAAGGCAGCCAATATTAAATGAAACTAAACCAGTATTAAATAAATCAAAACTACAGGACAGAATAAATCTGTAAAGTGAGTAGAGGGAGAGCAGTGTTCAAGATAGCAAGTGGAAGGCAAAACTGTAAATATAAAAATGAGAGCTTTGGAAGAGTTGCCCACTTTTCCTGGAAGGCATCCTGTTTTCCAGCCATTGCTTTTTTTATAACAATAGTATTGGTATTTTCATGTGTCTCTTTTGTTGTTTCTCTTTTTAAAAAAAACCAGAAAGGGTTGGGTTAGGATACAGCTTCAGTATTAAGTATGCCACTAAACAAGCTTTTGAAAATTACCAATTCGCAGTACAGCTATAAGCCATATACTCTTCTATAACTGAACCAAAAATAAAAATAATTAACTATGTGATATTTTGTTCTAAAAGTAAAAGACAACTACACTTAGAGAAGGAGAATATATGGTAAATATACATAATGTTAACATAATGAGAAGTAATGCGAAAAACCTTACAAATGCTGACTATTTACACAGTGCTAACTTCTCCCTAGCATTGAAGCTCAGAGATTTAAAAGACTACTTCAAGACATTAGAATGTACATACTTCACTCTCTTGAAATCTCTTACATATTTGGACATATTTTATAAGCTGATGAAACTTTTAGTACCTTCTTCACAATAATAACCACAAAATACAGTATTTAAAAAGTTTCATATAAAGCAAGAACTCTTGCAGCATCAAAAACTCCATGCATTACTCAGAAATACGAGACTGGTAAACTCATTAAACAAGTATGTTAGGAACTACTAATTTAGGCAGCGTTGCCTTATATAGGCATTAAGGCCAGCAAACAGATGATAGAGACAGAGCAAGAGGAATAGTTGCCAGCTACTTTAGACTGGAAAACATGAGAACAAAATCTAATGCTAGCTGCCAACTAATTCCTCTTCTCTTCTAACAAAAATATTGAAGAAAAGCTTTCCCTGGCTACAGTCACTTGTTCTCTAGTAAGAGGACAGAATTTGGTTATTGCTATAAAAAGCATTATTTTACATTTTTCTACAGAAGTTAGAAAAATAAACACCAAGAAGACACATTGCAGTGGTGACAGAAGTCTGCTTGGAAAAAAACCTAAACATCCATGTATAGCTGTCAAAATTATGGAATAACTTGATTCAAAGATACTTTTTATGAACAATTCACCCATAAATTTGCTTTGACCTTGACCACTAGCTTAGTTTTTAAATGAAAGGAGGGTGAAAAACACTTTTAATATTTTTGTAACTGAATACTTTTGGTGAAGGGTTGACTTTTTAATTTTCATACTCCAGTCTACTTTCCATCCTTTTTTGTCTCACTAAGTCAACCAGATCGCTAATAAAGTGGCATGAGGGTAGGAGTAAAGAGAAAATTACTCTGGACAAAGTCTTTTCCAAAGTTCAGAAAGCTACTGACCACAAATAAGACATGTTTCATTTGATATATTTTCATTTTACTATATCAGGTGCAAGTTGTCTGAGTTAAACATTTTGTAAATGCATGGCACTTACAGTGGATCAGGGACAGAAGGCACTGGGCACAGGTACAGGAGCTAAAAGCTGACCAGAGAGGTATCTGGGAGTACCAGAAATGAAATGTTCAGACAAATGCTACCAGAGGATGATGCTGGGAAACAGAGGAAATGTCAGGAACTGCTTATGACCATGCCTGCTGCTGAGCTCTCCCTCCCTATTCCCTGCCAGCTTTCCTACCTCCCCTCTAGAAAGCAACAAAGAAGCAGGAGCTGCAGGAGGTACCCAAGGATACTTCATCGGGTCATCGCTTCAGCACCGACTGGGTCAGAATGGCTTCTGCAGAAGGGCTGTACACTGGTTTCTTTCGCAGTAAAGACAAAACAGAACTGAGAAAGACAGCATGAGCCACATCTACAACACAAAGAAAGGTCATTCCTGTAGAAAAAAATGTAAAGCCTGTGTCCACACAGCCAAACTCCTTTCCCTGCTCCTCTAAAATAGAGTGTTTGCATTTAACTTGTTTATTGGATGGTCCCTGTAATGAACTGGGCTCTGTACTGTGTCTGGAAATTGTTTGGGAGAGCACTAAATAGCAAAATAATATCAGAGAGTATGTTAACAACTACACAGTGCAGACTACCACAAGGCAGTGTTCAATCTTTGTCATGGCCCTGCTTAGTTTGTTAGTATAAACATGAACATTAACAGATGCCCTACACTCATACTGCTCAGTCAGAGAGTAAAAATTAGACAAAACTTTACCAGACATCTCCTAATGTTTAGACTTACTTCAAAGAAATGTGTGGATATCCAAATTTGGTTCATCCCAATGTACTTCCCCAACCCTTTCCAAATAAGAGCAATGACGTTTTATCATTTATTTGCATGAACTATTTCACTTTTATAAAAAAACCCTCACTAAATTATCCACAAAACATTTCCAAATTCTTGCATGTTTTACCAAGATTTAAGTCTGCATTCCCTCTACCCAAGCACATGTGGTTTCTCTAGACAGACGAAATAAGCCACATAAATGATGCAAGTGATACTGTTAAGTTTTTCCTAGGCCATACATAAATACCCATACAAATCTACCTTTTAACAAGTTAGCAAAAATTTATCATAGGACATTTGTTCAAAAGAATTGTGTTACAAGACTGTAATTTCATTGAAGAAAATAACAACATACCTTCTAAAGTTGGAGTAAAAAATTCACTCCCACCTCAAAAACCTTGAAAACTAGACCAACTTTTTAGAGTTGCAGACCACTGAGGAAACCAGGATGATCAATCTGAGACTGTTTCAAAGTGCCTAAACCCATATACTTGTAATTTATGACCTAGCATAGTCTGAAACTGTTAAATCTTGACATCAAAAGTTTTACTGTTTAATTAGAACATATCCAAGAAACAAAATATTCCAATGGAAAATATACTTCCAAGTAAGAGATGGAAACAATTAATTTCTTTAAAGAAGTCTGTGTAGCATAAGAACTTCCACAATGTTCACATTTTCCATCAAGCTCTCTTACTGATATTTACTAAAAGCAGTATCAAATTTCAAATTGCTGAAACTGCCTTACACACACATATAGAACATCAAAGAATTTTCTGCCAGCAAGTGTGCAATGTGTATTATGTTCTCCTTTATATTTTTCTACAATAAGATTGTTGTATGGACTTTGCAATATCTGTGAACATTTCTCGATGTATCTGTAGATTAAAAAAGAAATTTCCTGGAAGTAGTAAAACCTAGACTACAAGTACTGTCATATTTTATAAGAGTTAATTAAATTAAAACTGTAGAGTATTTGTTACTCATTTTCAGATACTGAAAATTACATTTGCTACCTATCCTGTGCTCTTCTACCAATGCTGCGTCGAGTTACCAACAGACTGGTGCTTGTCAGCCAATCCTACCTGCGAGATTCACACTACGGCTTTTTAAATGAAAGTCACTCCAAGGTGCCACAATCCACTATCTATAGTGCCTTATCATAAGGCAAACTTCAATGACATCCACCTATCGTTTTAATGTAGAGGAAAGCGTTGAACTGAAATTGTATGACTACACTATCCAGGTTCCCAGCTTTCAAAAACTGTACTAGTTTCAAATTTCGCACTTAGGGTATTTTAAAAAGATCACATTTAAGTTCAGCATGAAAGGGCAAGACAGCCATGCAAAACACAGCTTCTCATGAAAAGTAACTATCAGGTAATTTGTGATAGGCCAGAATTCAGAAAAGTTTGTGGTCTCAGAAAACTTTCCTTAACTCATTTTCTTTGAATTACTCAGATGTAGAAGTTTTCTTCCTCTTCAGTGAGCTAAGAATCATTCCCTTTAATTCTCTTAATTCTAGAGAATTTAAATATGTTTGGAATGACTATAATGTTATTGAATCCTGCAAGAACACACATCATTTTGGTGCCAGACTCCATGATACACAAAGTGATATTGGCTGAGCCAAAAAATCCCCAGCCACTTTCATTGTTGTTTGGGTAGTAGAGAACAGGGAATCCTAGGAAAGATTTTTAAAGTATATCACAGTTTCAGTTAGATAAAGAAAATAGTTATTTCTACAAAACAGGTCGTAAAACACAGTAGAATCCTATACAAATGCTCTAATACCTTGAAAGTAATTTCAGTTTGTACATAAGTCTATTATTTAAAATTAAAACCTTTTCTAATTACTGAGAAGTATTTTGACTCTTATTAAGTCATGGTCAATCCTTCTAGGTAATGCCAGTTAGAATGTCCAGGATCTCTCACCTTCTGCAAGACTCACTAGGTTGGATATAACCTTAAGAGCTCGTCTGTGTGAATGGTTCTGGAAGAGTTATACTTATGTCAATCCTAATGGATGCAGGTCCAATCTGTTCTTGAGATTCACCATGTCTCCAGGCAGCCTACTACAGTGCTTCCCTACCATTACCATTCGGGTCTTCCCTCATCCTCTTTTCCAGCCTGAATCTTCCTTGCTGTGATTATTTGTTATGCTATCTGCCATTGATTTGCAGAACACATTGTGCGTTTCTTTTCTGTAAGAGCCTTTCACATTTTTGAAGAACATGTTCTCCTCGGTCTTCTCTAAACTAAACAATTCCCATTCTTTTGGTCTGTCCTCGAGGGTCAAGTTTATTCTCATCTCCCTACTTTGGACACTCTCCAACTGATCGGTATCTTTGTTGAACTGCTGTGCCTAAAACTGAAAGCATTTGTGGCTTATCCTCTTGTTTATACATGCCAGTCTAGCTGTATCATTTCCATACCAGCAAGGCCTTGTTGGCTTACCTTTGTTTTGCTATTATTCTCGCCCAAACGTGCACTTTAGCCTAGCACATATTCCAATTGAATTACACGACACAATCTCTCCTCCAACTTCTGCTACTGTCATGATCATTTTGAATTCCAATTCCATCTCAACCTGTGCTTCATCCATTCTCATACTTGGGTCATTGGTAAATGTAAAGGAAATTGCCCACCTGCTATGTAGGATAAAAACTTCAATCATCGTAGTGGGTAATCTCAAAACATCCATTCTGATTTTTAATTTGTGGTAACACTAGCATGGTTTTCAAAACAATCTTTCACAGATCTTGTGAAATTTTAACTTAGACCAACTTAGACCTGCAGACTGTCATGAGAAACAGCAACAAAAGCTTTTTTACAAACAACCAAGATGGTATCTACTGATCTTCCCTTATCCAGAAGATTTCTAAGAAAGTTTTGACCGCTCTGACAAAACACACTTCATAATTCCAAGGTAATTATTATTCATCTTGGTTTCTTCTAGTATTCATAACATTTGTACACTATCTTTCTGTGAAAGTTCAACCAAATGGCAGCGATTTCCCAAATTCTTTCCTTTTGCTGCTTAATTTTTGCTCCATTATTTTCTGACCACTGTGACCAGGACTGTAAATAGAAACAGAGATAAAAGTACTTACAGGTTTCCTAAGGAAAAAAAGGGATAGTGCTCCAATTAGAGGCATGTCTCCAATTAGTGGTTCCAGGATAACCCTCATAGTGCCATGGATCTGTGGAAGGTGAGGAAAAATGGCAGTGGAATTGACTTTAGTTCAGGTTTTAAATAAAATTTATTCACTGGCAATGCTCACACTTCTAATTCATTAAATTCTTGACTACGGAAGATTTTATATATATATATAGCTTTACATGTCGTCCAAACCCCCAAAATTTAACACTAAATAGTTGGGCTTACAAATTCATTACATTCATCTACATGATGCCATATGATATTAGTAGCAATTTTGCTAAAAATATGAAGTAGATTATTTATACAGCTCAATGTAAACAAATGTGGCACAAAACAATATCATGGCATCCACAGTTACTAGAACAAAAGTAGATAAAAGTTTATAGGTATGTCCAGACACACACGCGCACACACACACACAAAAAGCATACTAATTTTCCTTGTTAGAGACAGAGATCTGTTATCAAAAAGTTAAGGAAATTTGAGAAACAATATCAGACGGTAAGGTTACTACTAATAATGGCATCTAACACTGAAGTATTAACTAAAAAATTTTAAGCTCCATGGTCCCTTTATGAACCTATATATCACATGAACACTGGCTTGATGTGAAATTATCTCCATCTTTTCCAGTAGAAAATATTATATACATAACAGGAATTTACCCTTTCAGCTAAGTCATGTTACTGAAATTATTATGCAATATCAATATTATGCAACTGAGAAAAAATAGTAAGCAATAAAACTACACAATTACTGGTTCTTTCTTATGAACTATTTAATCAGAAAGTAACAATTCGGTGATGACTCCACATCAAAATCAAAAAAAAATTGAATTTCACCTGTATACTTTTCACACCAGCTCTGCAGAAGTATCTCTTGATCTCCAAATCAATTTCACAGTTTCCAACAAAACTAAAACAAAGTATACATTTTATTTTTATGGACTAAACTGCAATACACTGTTAGTTCTGTTTTGCACTGTCATAACATTATATTTTGTATC
The DNA here is from genome assembly GCF_000690535.1 of Cariama cristata. Classification (NCBI taxonomy): domain Eukaryota; kingdom Metazoa; phylum Chordata; class Aves; order Cariamiformes; family Cariamidae; genus Cariama; species Cariama cristata. Next base: position 9,689 of record NW_009596210.1, on the reverse strand, counting down.
TCAGTCTATACACAAAAAAACCATGTTAAAACATTACAACATATAATGAAGTCAAGAATGTAAAAAAAATTACATTCCTTTCAAAATATCACTACTGTCATCAAAATCACTCAAATTAATACATAGGTATGTTATCGTCTCCAGAAGCATACATAAGAAAACACACCAGTAGCCTTACTTTTGGGAAATAATGGACACAGAATTCATACTCCATTTCAGGAAAGCTCTACATAGGTCTCATTGATAGTATATGTACCCAAATCCACTCTCATCTAATATAATCATGAGAAGCACTAGACAAAGATGGTTATTTTGCTAAAAAATCAAAATTATCTGAAATATTCAGAAACTTGAAAAAACAGTCATATTTAGAAATTCAATAAGCTGGGCATGCTGAGCTGGATGATTCACTAAGCAAGCTTTAAGCCAAAAACAGTTGAGCCCCTTCTGAAGGGAGAGAGGAGGCAGGAAGTAAATTAAAGAATAACATATTAAAAATTATGCAAGTTTTTCCCTGAACAGTTCTTGCATCCCATTTTTGGGGATGCAAGGTCAAGGGCTCAAAAGTTTGTAGATGCTGCCCTATATCTCAGAGATAGATTTCTAAAAGATAGTAAGAAAAAGCCCTATCTACTTTTACTTTGGTGAGACCCCCTCCCTGCAGTATTGCGTCCAGCTCCAGGGCCCGCAACACAAGAAGGACATGGACCCGTTGGAGCAAGTCCAGAGGAGGCCATGATGATGATCAGAGGGCTGGAGCGCCTCTCCTGTGAAGACAGGCTGAGAGAGTTGGGGTTGTTCAGCCTGGAGAAGAGAAGGCTCCAGGGAGACCTTAGAGCAGCCTTCCAGTACCTAAAGGGGCCTACAAGAAAGCTGGGGAGGGACTTTTTACAAGGGCATGGAGTGATAGCACAAGGGGCAATGGCTTTAAACTGGAAGAGGAAAGATTTAGATTAGGTATCAGGGCTTTGAGTAGGTATTACGGCTTTGAGGAGCAACCTGGTCTAGTGGAAGGTGTCGCTGCCCATGGTTAGATTTAGGTGATCTTTAAGGTCCCTTCCAACCAAACCACTCTATGATTCTATGATATGATCTACTTCGCCCATGCTACAAGGCTAAAAGTTTATCTGCAAACAACTCAGACTCAGATTTTAGCAGTTGCTTTTCCTGAAGCTCTACGCAGGTCAAGCATGTACCAGCAGAGTTGAGCAGATCTTTTCCAAGAACTGCTGCTGCTGGGAGCCATATTGGGTCTGACAACAAACTAATTCTAAGACTCAACAAGGAATTTATGAAGAAAGCTTGAAACTCTGATTAGTGAGGGAATTGGTCAATGATTCTACAGAATGAGAGCTAAAACCAAAAACCAACAGACTGAATACCAAGCTACAGCTAGAGAGAGACTGGCTGGACAAGGACACTGGCTAAGAAGATATGGGTTATAATGAAAGGACAAATGAAATCTGAAGAGCTTTCTGAACAGACTGCCTAGTTAAAGAAAATGGAAGAAGGAACTAAGTGGGGAGGAGATAATACAGCTTAAACAAAGCCAGAAACTGCTCAGGGCGTGGGGAATTTGTTTCCTCTACAGGGCATCCTGTTCCAGACTCTGCAGTACAGCCCAGGCTTACTCACATTAGGTTCCTCAGACCTAGGCTGTACAATGAAAAACTGTTCAGCCAAGTTTAGGAGCCTGATGGCATCTTATTACAGAAACATCTGGGAAATTATGAACAAAATGGAGTTGCTCTCCTCATAGGGCCATTTTAGGATCAAGTCAAGATAAAATAAATTAGTCTTACAGTAAGAGCATAATGGCAGGACCCCTGCCTCCTCCATCCTGACAACTGATAGCCACAAGGTACTATCAAAAGAAAATGAAGGTGAGAGTTGCTGCATTCAGGATATCCATTATTCAAATCATCTGTAGCCTCCCGTGTTCTGTGTGTGATGGTGCTGTCTACGGGATTTCAAGTAAATGCAAATTTTATCAATCCCTTAAACAGAAACAAACAATAGTACTGAGATATTCTTGTAAACATCTAACATGGAATTTATTTTGGACTATTCAAAAGGTAACACTCTGCAGAATCATTTTGGTACAATGACTAGTTTGGGGAACTGAAGGACAACAACATGACAGGGGTCTATGTGAAAGGAAGCTGACCATTGCTTTCCCTGGAAAAAATTTAGTGTGACTATAGTTTAAAAATAGGTATATATATTTTTAATACACAATTTAAAACTATGTAATATCTATTTTTACCTATCTAACTATATATAGAGATAGTAGAGATATATATACACACACACACATATATATACTTGCATAACAACATGACACAGAGAAGCAAGGTCAATTAAAACCTGCAACTGGAACCTCAATCTTGGCACTTGGTAGCATCAGAACTATTTGTGTTATGAAGACTGGGAAGCAATATTATCTTTTGAAAATCCATAATAACATGATGACAAATTGAAGTAAAAATAGTAACAAACTGCATTTGAGGGTAATAAGTCAACAATTTTTAACCTTATAATAAATTTAAACATGTTTTTTTCCCCTAAGATATTTGGCTGGGTCCATTAACAGTCAATGCCATACAGAATTCCACTGTAGCATAACATACAACTTGAAGGCTCACTTAGTAAGCAAATTCTATACATTCAGATCATAATATCCCAGAAATATTTATGGCCCCTGTACAGATCACTGAGATAGATTACAGTTTAATGAGGACAGTCTTGTAAGAATATAACAGCAGTTGTACTGAATCAGATGAGAAGCACAATATACTGTATGTGGTCATTGTAGCCCAAAGAAGATACCCAGAAGAAAAACGTATTTCCCAGATTACTGTGATTTGTCATTCTGTACTTTGGACTATCTTCATTATCTTTTTAGAAGGTCTTCAGAAGGTCTTTTGACCCCATTTTTACATCTGTCTTCTGTCAGTACAATGGTAGCAAATTTCTCCATTCAAGTATGCCACATGAAGAAAAATATTTCCATGTGTTTAAATCTGCAGCTGAAAACTTTCTTTTAGTGCCTCTATTTTTTGTGTCATGAGAAGGTGAAAAAAATCAGTTGTACGCTATTAACAAGTATTTCCTCAATCTCTCAATCTTTTTTGCCTTTCTTTACTACAGTTCACATGTAATTTGACAGTTTATCTTGTTTTCTGTTGATCCATAACCTTTTAATTTTCCCAAGTGTTTACTACATTCATGCACTTTAACAAATGTAAGATTTCTATTTATTAACAATTTATTTAGATTTTTATCTTCATTTGCTCAAGTAGTTAAAATTTTTCCCTCACACATCTTTGTCAACAGAAACTACACTTTTAAATTGTAACATCACTTTTGACAATTTTTTAACATAAAGCTCACAGTAAGTAAGAGAAAGGTAAAGTGTTCTCTTGGCAAACATGGTCATGAAATAGATTCTTTAAATACATTTTCCAATGACTGCTTTGTGGATTATCTAGTCAAGCTGCTTACAAGAGTAAAGTTCTTAATTGGATCCTGAGTGATGCACAGGACCTGTTTCAAAAGGTTCTGAAAAACACTCTGAAGCAATGATCATAATGCACTTGGTATCCTTGCAGAAACAATAAAAACTAAACCAAAACACATTCCTTTTACAATTAAAGTTAAAAGAAAAGCCAAAAAAAACTCGAGGAAAATGCAAAAGATACTAAAGAAGTGTTTTGGAGACACATTGAAACTACTTAAATGTACTGTACGGAAGGTCCAAAGCAAATGCATCTACCCCGTCACAAACAATGGACAGTAGAAAGAGCTAAAGGAAGCCAAAATTGTGAAACAGCAGGATAAAAGGAGACTATTAAAAGAATGAGTGTACTTTAAAAAAATTAAAAATATAAATAAAATAAAATCTTTCCTACCTCCCTCCTGCCACAGCCCCCCACAGGGCTTGGTTTCATACAGCTATTCTTACAAACGCTTAGAGAGACTGATTTCCTTCTCAACTGTATTTAGGGAACGAAGGGTTTATAGAAAGCTCCTAACTTTAAACTTGAAAATAAACTAAAATTAGAACAAACTAATTTACTGGAGATTAAAATCTACAGCGATAAATACTCTGAAGGACTGACTTTTCTCCAGCAGTAAGACTGCTCTTTATAATCTTGCAAAACTGAACTAAAGTCAATTCCCTAAGAAATAGTTTAGGGCTGGTATCTGTACATAACTCTGTATCTAAACACGCCACAAACATTCATTACAAAGACTCTTATTCTTCCTTCTTGTTACTACTGAAAAAATCCCAGTGATGGACCCTTAGAGAGCAAAAAAAAACCAACCCTCCCAAAAAACCCAGTAACGATTGACATTGGGGTGTCATCTGTCTTAAGCTTGAATAAATAAAAGCCTTTGAAAAATAGCCCTTTCCCAATGAGGAGGTGTCAAGGACAAGTCTTAAATATGAAATGGGATTTCCTTTGATGGTGGTTTTGTCTAAGCCTTAACTGCCAGAAGCTATGATAGTCACTCCATAGCTCTCATTTCCATTTTGTTCCTGGAAGCCTATGCCACTGGCAGTAGGGACAGGCTGTTGGGGTAAACGGGCACCTAGCTGACTCAGGATCCCACCTCAAGGAATTTATTTCAGCCTATTAGACTGGATTCTACTCCAGCTGTTACCACTTCTCTTAAGTAGGTTGCAATGTAATGCAATGAGACATATGGGTAAAGATTTCCTTCAGGTCTAGGTAACAGGACATTATTCCTGAAATTTTTGTATAAACTTAGGGTCTTTTTTATGTTTAACTGTCCCAAACTACTTCATGAAGATGAGCAGAAGAAGAAAAAAGAAAAAAGAAACACTAGATTTACCCTCTCCTGTGGGAATAATTCTGCTTTAAAAAAGTGGTCTTGGAGACTTGGCCCCTCAAACGTCTGAAAAATAGCTTCTCAAAAACAATTTCTTTGCACTGTGCCCACAGTGGTCAGATAAGTCTGTTCTCCTGAGGGCTTAAAGTCTGAAGAGATGAAGCTGTTCTCACCGCTGCTATCAAAAGCAACAAAGAGAAAATTGAAGGAAATTTCTCAATTAGGGCTAACAGCATCCATCCAGTGAAACAAGCTCTCAAGAGACAACCCTCCTGTATTTTGTCCAGCAACACCAATCCCTGATTTGGATAGCTGTCTTTTTCCTACAGAAATGAAGTGATCCAATTCAGTAAAGACTGGGCCCTGCTCACTGACATAGCCTCCACCCTGCCTCTGAAACCCAGGAAAGGATGCAGCAGCATCTTCCCTTATCGCTCTGGGGCCCAGCTTTGACAAAGCAGCACAGTCTTCAACATAGCTGAGATTTAGATAAAACAATTCAAAATCAAAAATAACCAAGTTCAAACTTTGGAAGTGACTCTGAAAAAGAGACACTGAGAGGCCTGATTACCCTTCTGGTTATTGCCAGGGAAGCAACAAGAAACACAGCAGGCTGCTCTTTGCTGGATTGTCAGTGACTGACAAATCTGGCCTTTCCATAACCTAAAACAGGCAAAAGTAGTCACTGTAACACATATCTGTGATGGTCAAATATAAAAACATTGCTGGGATTGCTGGGTTCACTGACTGAACTTTCAAAAAACTCTGTAACTGCAGCTTGTGTTAAGAAAGACTTTGGCAAATGTTGCATAGATCTATTTATAAACCTATATAAAAGAGGTCATGATGAACAGGCAAAGAAACCTGAAGCAGCGGAGCACATTCACTCTGGCGTTACATAATACATAGATTTACTTTGGTTAGTGGTACAAGCACAAGTACTTTGGTAGCTATCATTCTCTTTTTCTAATACTATGTTTATAAAAAAATTTAATCGAGAAAAGTAAAAAAACCCAAACACCTTACATCCTAAATTTTAGGCTAGACTAAATTTCATGGCAAAGTTTTAATGCATTATATAAAAAATCTAAAGATAGTGCTTTAGCTTTGCAAACTATTTTTTTATTAATCAACATTGCTTTAATGATGTAGTCACACTGAGTTGATATACTATTTCCCTCAGATAAATGCTATTTACAGCACGCAGTTCCTTCCTCCACTCATACACAATTAGAACTAACTACATTTGCGTAACGAAGCAATTCTTCTCCTTTCAGGCCAACGTAAGTGCTGAATCAAACAAAGCACATATTATAAAGCATGGGCATCATCATAATATGGTAACACAGTGTTTACCTGATCTGAAGATCCAAAATGATCTGCCTTTTGTCCACATTTTCAGTGTACACTTTTACACCATTTATCCGCAGAGGCTGAAACAATGAAGCAAATAGAAGTCGGATCATTCTACTGAACTATACCATATTAAACTTTTAACTTCGAAATAAAGGTGAACATACGCACATTCATGCCTGAAGTTAAGAATTTACTATAAGCATTATTAAAAGGTGTGAAGAAAAGCTATCAATTTAGCTCAAAATGTTATTTCAAGGTTAAAAATTACCTTGATAGGATCCACTCAACCACAACCTTTCTGGCAATTACCTTTGGTTTAGACCACTAGATTTCAAGATTTACAAAAGGATTTAATATCAAGCTTTCCCTATCCCCCAATAAACATCTCATTTCTCTGTACTAGGATATGTCTAACACTCCCAGACAAAGCATTCTTTTCTGTGCAACTAAAACAAGCTAAATTTAATTCACAAAAATGTAGTTGCCTTGAGTGGAATTTAGTCAAAATGGATGGAAAAGAATCCATAGTCCCCACAAAAAGTTGTGTCAACCACTCTGTGCTGTTTAAATGACTGTGCTTGCACTCTCCTTCTCTCCCTTCCTCTCTCTTATACAGAAACAACACATATCAATTAAACATTCCCAAGACTCAAACATTCATCAAATACTAGGTGGGAGAGGATGACCAATGACCTTACTTAGCACCACCTCCTGTTACATTTTAAATTTTTTCTTTCTGGAAAAATTGCCATATTTCTATTTACACCATTTAGTAATTTAAGTAAAATGGAAATCTCATTCCTGTCAAATTCCCACTGTGTTTGGGGCTCTGCAGCTCACAGGATGCAACTCAATCAAGGCTGCAATTTAAAGTAAGAACAGCTGTTTCTTGTGTCTGAGATAACTCAGTCCAGGTGCAGAAGTATACAGAGGTGTGTAAGCTAATTTAAACCCTACTTAAAAATAGTATGGCTTAAAAAGAATGTTATTCCACAGTCTGTAATACAGGTGTATCTACGGCAGGACACAGCCCCTGTGTAAAAGGATTTACAACTTAAAAAAAAAAAACAAAACAAAACACACCACACAAAAGGTGCAGTAAAGTATAATGAACTGTAATATACATGAAATAGAGTCAGAGAGATAAAAAAATTATTCTCCTCCATCACATCTGAAACTTAACTTCAGTTTTCCTAACATTCTGGGCGGGGGGTGGCAGTGTTTAAATCCTTACTTAAAATCTCATTTATGACAAGCAAGAGGAACACAAAACACAAATTCACAAAAAAAGCTGTTAAGCTGTATCTCAACAGAAGTAAACTTCTGGTTGATGCAAGTAAGAGTAAGTAGTGCCAAACTTATGGCAAGCAGAAGCAACTCATTCTTAGCTTGGACTGGTCAAACAGGCTCTTCTGCAGGCAGTTAAGAGCTATGTATTATGACCCCTTCTTTCACAGGACAGAACAGAAGGTAAACACCTATCTGCTCCTTGATACTGTTATGTGTGGTCCTTTGGAAAGCTGAGCCAGCAGCCTTGTCACTGGAGTCCGAACATAACATGATTAAAAGTTCATCTGTTAGAAGAAAGGCACTTGGATCATCTGGCAAGAAAAGGATAATGATCCCTGCTCACTTAATGTAAAGCATTACATGAACAGTATTAAAATCATGTTGCTATGAGCTCTTCACATGACTAGGAGTTACTACACTTCAAGTCTTCTCCTAATTCTCAGGCAAATTTCTGAAGCAGAGACCCCAGGAAAAAAATAAATAATAAAAAAAATAAAGTCTCTGCTAAAAAAGCCACACATGTTTTTATTATAATGTTACAACAGAAGCCAGAATTAGGCTTACCACCAAGTGTCCACAGGAAAATAATTTTGTATAGATTTAAACAACCTACATGAAAACAATATGTAAGACATGGCCTCTTAGAAAAACTTCACCAGACACTGACCTGATGACCAATATCAATCTTTGTAAAACTGAAGGTACTGAGATGGTTGTTTGCTCCTCTTACTGCTGGTTCTATGGTCTCCCGGAAGAGTTTCTCAATAAATTGGCAAATAAAAGGCCACATCTGTTTTACAGTCTAAGGGAAAAAAAAAAATATCTACATGGAACACAACTTCACACATAACTAAATCATACTCTTTAAGGTATATGTAAGAAATTTTGTACAAAGTTTTAAACATACAAGTTTTCTATACAGTTCATTAGAGACATAAGAACTGGTTCCTTTTTACATACAGGAAAGCTTTCTGGGATTCTCATTTTGTGTGTTTTATACATTTGCACAAATCTGAAGCACTGGAGGAGGAGAAAAACAATATTAAGAATTTTCTTCTTTTATCCCATGAATGCATATGTATTCAGCACTGATGCTGAATGTTGGGGAAAAAGGTGAAGAGGGTTAAGTTTATTTGCATGTAAAGAGAGGGATAAGAAAATGGGTCAAGTGCATTTCTTAAATGGTTTATATTATATTTTATTAAGGTTTATAAATGTAAAAAATACACTATTTTTTTCCTCACTGTTTTCTAATTAACTCATGTTCTTCTATGCTCTTTGAATGAAAGAGATTTTAAAAATACCCAAGCTACACAGACCTATATCTTACATTATCACACATACAAATCAAAACTGCAAAATTGATTTATTTTTAGATTGTAGGTCAGGAACTTACAGTAACTGGAAAATATCCCAGACAAGTAGAACATAAAAGACTGTGTTTACAGCTGCTGTGACTTCCACACAATTATAGTTGTAATTACTTTAATGCCACTTAAAGTCATTGTCCAAAACTTACAATTTCAAGATCATGAAAACAGATTTAATCTTTCTTGTGACTAACTGGATCAATGACCAGAAGCTTCAAGTGTATAAAGAGCACAGAAAGTTAAAACTACTCCACTCTCAGATTCTTGCCTCACTGCTTTTTGTAATCTCAGATTTCCCTCCTCTCCCTTCCCATTTGGAAGCGATGCTAATGACTACCCTTACCTTGTTGAGCCATTCTGCCCTCTCTGTGTCTGGAAAATGGACCTAAAAAAACCAAACAACAAAAAATCCAAACAAAAAAATTAATACAAATACAAAATACATTTTAGTTAATCATATCCAGTCAATTATAATACAGGAAAGCTTAGGGATGTCCCTATGAGCAATGTATACATTGAACAACGTATTAAGCAGTTAAGATTCTTGATAAGAATATTAGAATTCAAGCAGATAAAATATGAACTCATTTCTGAACTACACAGATACAAGTCCAAGCATATATTTAATAGTAGCATCTGGAATAAAGTATTGCTTTACCACCATAAATGAACTAAAAAAAATAAATAAAAAAAGCATAACTGACACAGCTTATTTACCTCTACAGCTAATTTACCTCTTATATTTCGGGGCTCTTTAATATGACACACATAGAATCATAGAATAGACTCACAGAATCATTATGGCTGGAAGAGACC
>NW_009596209.1:135063-150112 GCF_000690535.1 Cariama cristata | reverse complement strand
TGTCCTTATGTAAAATTATTCATCACTTCCAGACAGATTTACTTTTCCCTCTTCAGAAGGTCAAGGAGTTTAGGGCAGGTGTGAGAGCTGCTGCACAAAACAGCCAAAGGGTTATATAGTGCACCTTTCAGTGGGTGGTCCCACCAAATATTTTTGCATGGGCCTTCAAGTTGGTCCTAAAATGGTTTCCAAAACAAGGTCAAGCAAAAGCATTGGAAACTACTGCTGCCATCATTCAAGAAGCAAACAGCATCAAAACATTAAAACTGTGGAGTAAAACGTACCATATGTTACTGCTGTAACCACATCCAGCTTTACCTCTGCGCCTTTATTAGCCCAGAAGGTCCAGGCAGCATGTGAAATGCCTTGGCCAAAATGTGCCGGTCGGTCAGATGATGGCACTACAGACCCAGCTCCTCCGACTGCCTTCTGCACTCATTAAAACTTCTGCTCGGCCGTTCATTATTCTGGTTTCATTCTCCTTCCCAGTTTTCCCCTGGTTACCTGGTTGGAAACTGTACCCCCTGATAATTCATATGCTCGCACAGACAGCCCATGGCAAACGTTGCTAAGCGAGGGACTGCCACCTGTTAAGAATCCATGGTTTGGGGATGCAGTGAAGTGTGCTCCTTTCCCACACTAGTATTTTAAAAGGTTATAGATCATGTGTGCATAATAGGCAGAACATTAGGTCACTTGTCTCACTTACAACAATAATCCATTTTGATATGGGTCAGGTTGACACAAAGGGTCCACCCATACCAGATCTATTGACAAAACTGATCCCTTTCCCCCAAACTAATGAAATTTTCAACTAATGGGTACTTAAGTTAATAAAGTGTGCCACACATCTGCTAGAAGCCATTTGTAAAATAAAGCACTGGAGTTCAATTTTGAGATCATTGACATAATGTTTGAGTGGCATCCCACAGGGACCCAGCATGGCACCAAATTAAGGAGAGTAACACAATAAACGTGTGAGAAATAACGTTAGTATATAAACAGTAAGTAGGAGCTTCTCTTTCTTTAAAGGAAGCGTAATACTACTTGGGGTTCATACCATCACTAATGAATTGAACAGGACAAATCCTGATCTCGCCTCACAGCCAATGTGCATTTGGACAATGACTTCAATAGGGCCAGGATTTAACCTGGGGAATTATTTTGACGGAAATTGGCAACAAGCTGGTTCTTACAGCTAAAAAGTATCTTTTCACTGAACTGGTGCATGGCTAAAATTCTCCACTCCACTCTATTTTGTCCTTTCTTTTGTGGAAGAAATTGGAGCGAAAAAACATTTCAGCAGAGCCTAAGAGATTTATTTTTTAATTCCTGAAGTTACCTAGCTTGATACAATTCAAGTTAAATGTCTGTTAGCAGTAACAAAGCTCTTCTTTGCTACAGCCCTTGGGGATTAGGCACAGGAGTCGTTCTAGAATATCAGCTGAATTTTAATAGTCTGCTTTCCTGTGCCACTCACTGCAAACCAGGGAGCAGCATGGAATATCAGTGTCTGTTTTATCATCTCCAGCGGCATTGCTCTTTTTTAAAAAGGTACTTTTCATACATCGCATTATTATAGTTGGCCAACATTTTTACATGAAAAATATTTTCCATTTAAAAATGACATTGAAAAATCAGAAACAAGAAAATTTTGACAGTATTACTCATAATCAACTTTCTTTTTAAAAAAAGTAATCCAAAGATCTGAAAAAAATCAACAGATTTTTTTTGAACAAAGAAAAAACACCTTACTTTTTGTAGTACTTCTGTCATGTTTTGAAGAGGAAAACTAGAAAAATTGCTACATTAGTAAAACTAAAATTTGAATTCAAAAACAGTGAGGATTTACAGCTCTGTTTAATAGTTACACTTTTTCTCAGAGTTTATATAGAGGAGAGATATGTCATTTTATAAGAAAGATCTTTAAATCTCCTCCTTAACAAATTCCGAAAGCAGTTTTTCAGCAAAATGGGCAGATACCAGGCGATGTGGAAAGATTATACTGAAGAATCAGCAGAGTTTATGCCTTAACTTTGCTACAGATGAATATTTACTATCGCATTGCGGATGGGACAAAACCTGGTTGTACACAAGCACTCCAGGCCTGCGTTTGCTTTGCAGATCTCACAGTACAACCCTTCAAAATGCTGTTAAACTGTAATTGCGTTTACAACAAACATTGCAAATGATTCAATGTATATTTTTTTCCTAATAAAGCCCCACCATTTTTAACCTGCTTCATTCATACCCCACGTAGATTAAGATTGTAAACTTTCCCTCTTTCCAATCAGTTGTCTTCTGTTTCAGCTTTTAGCTTTGGAAAACAGGAAACAAATACCCATCCAAGTTCCTGGGCTGAGCCTAAATCTGTCCTTAATCTAAATGTGGTTGAAGCCCCCTTAACCATCCCACACTGGCACACGTTCCCTCTCATCCCTCAGCACATACACATGCTGTTCCAAGAATAATGTTTCTCACAGTATTTCTAAGCTTTCAACACTGAGTCCAATTGTCTTTTGCAGTACATATGGGGGCGGGGGGAGAATAGCTGGGGATGTGCAGAGGAAGATCCTACTGGAACATCACTGCCGCGAGGCTGTTTTTTCCAAGCTGGTTCACTCCAGGATACGTTCATGCAGTAATGCCATTTCCCAAAGCAGACCATTTCTGTATTCATCATATATGGGAGCCTTCTGAGCGATTGCAGTGGGTTTTGAACCACATCCTGCTTTTTTCAATAAAAATAACTCAATTTGAGTGGACTCAGGTGTCTGTTGTGTCTGCTGTGGCTGCCCACAGCTGGCCGTGTGGGTGGGTGGACACAGAGTGAAGTTTAACTTTGGTCAGGGCAACATCCGCACTCAGTTGGGTCACCCAGCTGCCAGCCTTACCTGTTTAACCCTGCTCTCAAATATCACCCTATGGTTTTGCCTCTCCAGACTTGAGTGGTTGTCAGTGCAAAGTGCTAACTACTTCTTTTACTGAACCACTCAGCAGCTGAACTTGGCAACTTCGAGTCATCTGTCGTCATGAACGGTGCAGGCTGTTAGGGAGGGAAGCCCAACAGAGGCGAGGTTGCAGTGGCTCCATGCCCCGGATCCAACTAGCGATGGGGCTGAGCATATATTCCCAGTGGGCACACACACAGAGACACACTCAAAACACACACAAATACAAACAGTTCCCCCTGAGGCTGATCAGAATGAAGATCTGTTCATGGAAAATACATAATGTATATATACAAATTTGCAACGCATATCCCTCCGTCAGCTGGGCTCAGGCACTCAGTCAGCCCAGTAGCTGCCCCCAGATCCCAGTCTCCCCAGTTGCTGGTACCTGGATATACAAGCCCCCGAGACCACGGCCCCACTCCAGCTGCTGATACAGACTATCTCGCAAACACACACATAAGTATACACACACACGCACGCGCACACACACGAATGCACAGTTCTCCAGCCACTGGCCAGGACTTCCCTGACCCCTCCAGTAGCCAACTCGCCCATGGTCTCACTCTCAAAGACCCACACCACCCCAGCTCTCTGGCCATTTCATCTACTCAACAGCTAGTCCAGCCTGATCCGCACCAGCAATCGCACACCCGCACTCACGGAGGTTGCTGTCACTATGGACTCACAGACCGCCTGACCAACAGTCTGACCCCAGGTGCTGGCACCCTGTACACACACGCGCACCAACTGGGGAGTCCCTCACCCAGGAAAAGATTTAGAAATGGAGCTTAATGAGAAGAGAGGCCAGAATGCACCAATCAGGTAGAGGAATGGCCAGATGAGCATACTGTAAATAGCAAACTATTTGCATGCAACTAGCCTCTTTTAACATTTTATCCCTCTGTTTGCCCATGCTTGTTCCTCCCGAGATCATCTAAATCCCTCCCTTTCCCCTCCTTTGGTTCCTCCCTGAACATCCCATCATAAGTCCAATGCAATGCTGAAACGCATCCCATAATGTGTCCTGCACTCCTAGGGACAACCCCTCCCTCAATCCAAAAGGTGCTCCAGCATTGACTCCTCGTGTTGGCCGTCACACCCAGCCACTGGGGCTAAAGCTTTCCTGGGATAGCCCAGGGAGGGGCTGGGATGGGGTGTCCCTTCCTCTGAGTCCTTAATTTGGGTTCCCAGCTGCCTTTGTGCCTCTGGGCTCCTCTGAGGTTGTAGAGATGGCTTGTGATGGGCTGGTGGTTTCTGGGGTGGGCCTGCAAGGAGCCAAAGGGTGTTGTTTGGGCTTCCCTCTCACCATTGCCTCTCCGTGCTCCTCTGTGGGTGTGCGGATAAGCTTTCATCATGTAAGCTAACATGAACAGTATGTGATCTTGATGAGTTCAAGCATGCTATTCTAAACAAGAACCAATAACAAAGTCCAGGAGGTTTGGGGATCTCAGAAGCCTGACATTTTTTTCAACTGTATCTCTAGCATTAATAAAAAATATTCTCTCTCTTTATAGAGCCTGTCACAATTACCCTGTTGCAGAATGTTTCAGCTGCAGGGGTCAAATTTCGGAGTAGTCCAAGTGTCACAAATTTTTGTAGTGGAAGACACAGAACCACAGAGATGTGCTGACCTCACCTACAGAGCAGGTCAATGGTAGGGCCAGGAACATATTCCCAGCTTCCCAGGTGCCAGGAAGGGAGGAAGACTAACCCAACACATATCTTAAATCTCATATTTGACCTCACCTGAAATTCTGTGTTTTCATTTCTAGACGGCAAGACTCTCCTGCTTTTCAATCTGATTAGACTAAGCTATTTTGATGCCAAGTGAAAGCTGATGTACTTCTCCTGGATTGGAGACTTAGTTATTGGTTTGTTTTCTCTGCATATGGATTGTCTGTCAATTTTTCATAAGCACATTGGCAATTCTTCCCTGCTTGGACTCACCATTAAAAAGAAAAGAGAGGAAAAAAAAAAGAGAGAATGAAAGAAAAGGGGAAAAAAAAATCAAACTTGACTTGCAACTTGCTCACAGGACTTACACTTTGAGTTAATTTCAACACATTACTTATTTGTTGAGGTACTGAGTGATTTCATTTTAAGAAAAGAGAAAAAGAAAGGAATTTAAAAAATCATGCAAATTGAAGAAATTTCCCTCCCTTTCCAAGACTGGTACTTAATTCACCTCTCATTCAGTGAGATCTAAGGAGAGACTGGGCTGGGTTGCAGCTGTGCTAAAAGGCAGAAAGGCAGCTGTGCAGGCACGCAGGGCAGAGGAAAGCATGAGGATGAGAGAGGGAACTGGGCAGGTTTATGATGGTTAATTTCCCATTAATCCTGGGGACTGGCCGGCAGGACAGGACAGGCAGCTCGGTGTGGCTGCCTGCACTCCCGGTGCCATCTGTGGCTCTGGGAAGCCCTGACCTGACAGAGCGGATTTACCTGCTTTGGGTGAAGGGTGGGTGGGTTCCTCTTCCTATATATTATTCTGTTTCCCTTCTCTCACCTTGTTCTCACTCTCTCCTGAGAAGTTACTCCTACTCGTTTAATCCCACTTCATGACCAAATTGCCAGACATTTTGGTTCAGTTTTCCCTGGGACTTGTGTGTACGATGGAGTGAGGATTCCCAGACGTTAACCTGTGTCTTGGTTGCTGGTGGGTAAATCCTGGCCAAAAGATGAAATATGTAACCTAAAGATATATAGGTATATACCCACTTTGTTGGGTTTTATACCAGAACAGCACAGTCCCCACCTGCCAGTATTTAGTTCCATTTTTTTACCTAAAATCTTCTGTCCTTTACCCAACTATGCTTCTTCCTGTGTATTCCTGGACACCTCTGAAATGTTAAGGACAATCCAAAATCTTCTTTGGCCAAAGAGAGGAAAAGATTGTGATTATCACAGCAGACTTTTGTTCATTCCCTCAAAACCTGAGTCAGCTCAGCACTAAACAGATTGACCAGGCACTGGACAGCCACGTTCCTGTAGTGCTAAATCTGTGTCTCCATACAACATCGCAATCCAGCCCACATCCGACACATGCTGGTGGCCACTGCAGATGAAACGCCAAGGGATGAACAGAGCCTCCCTGCTTTCTGATCCGGAAATTTCACTTAGTACTTCCAGTAGCATAAAACCATTAATGGCAGTGGAAGTAGCCCTGGCTGAAAAAAGTCCACGTGAGACCTGGCAGCTTTCACGGACAAAAGGGCCTTCTTTTTCTCTTTTACTCCCATTTCACATTCAGACCTCCATTGACTTTAACTGATTTATACCATTACAAATGAGAGGAAAAGCCACCCTACAGGTTATAGATCTGCACTCTACCAAGGTGTGACTTCATCTTGTGTCTGTGGGGATGAAACTGCTTGTCTTGGTTTGTTGTTTCCATGCCATATGATGTCACTCTCAGCATATAAAGCTAGGGAAGAAGAAGGAAGGGGGGACGTTCAGAGTGATGTCATTTGTCTTCCCAAGTCACAATTACACGTGATGGAGCCCTGCTGTCCTGGCGATGGCTGAACACCTGCCTGCCCATGGGGAGTGGTGAATGAATTCCTTGGTTTGCTTTACTTGTGTGCGTGGCTTTTGCTTCACCTATTAAACTGCCTTTATCTCAGCCCACGAGGTTTCGCACTTTTAACTTTCTGATTCTCTCCCGCATCCCTGTGAGGGGAGTGAGCGAGCGGTTGTGTGGGGCTGAGCTGCCAGCTGGGGTTAAACCACGACACTGCTGTAACTAGGGACATGGTGGGACTGTCCTTTACCTATTTGGACTGATCCTGGCACCTGGAGCAATGGAAAGTAATCTCACCTCCTAGACTGCAGAGTCAGCTGGTTAAGTTTTAGCAAAATCTTCTTGAAATTGCCAAGTAGAGCTGATTTAAAAAAAATGAACCCTTCTCTATTTCAAATGTTTTCATTTTGAAGTATTTCTCTTTTCCATTTTCTTGATTCCTCCCCATGTTTCTAATTCAAAAAGTATTATGGGAATAGCCACCAACATTTTTCATTTATCAAATACAGGGATTTTGACACATGATATATTTTAACATAAATTTCCTTATGCTTCCTATAAAAATGTATTTAAATAATATTGGGGAGATCACAAATTATTTCCTGTTCAAAACTCATGCCAAAAGTCTTCTTGCCCATGCTATCTTTTGGAGAGAAGAAATTGCCATCATATCTATTATCAGTTCCTCCTTCTAGGGAAACACCTGCATACTCTGCACAGGGAAATCTGGCAGAACTCCATTTTAACCTCCTCATGTCTCAGTGTTACTATTACAACCTGAGGTTAAATTCTGCTGGCAACACACATTTATGTTCTGGAAGCAATTTTTTGTTAACACCTATGGTAGCTCTTAGCGTCAAGTTACTTAACATGACAATTAGTAGGAATCACAGCAGTGGTGTTCTCTTTTATGCCAAATTCCTACCAAGAAACCGAAAAGGGAATTAGCTACATCAGAATGAAGAGAAGAAACACCATCTACACACCATTTGGAATGAGGAAAAAAGTGCCGGATTCTATGAATCCTGTTATAAATTTATTTGTGTGGTTGATTTTATGTGAGTAATGCTTAGACATTACATATGCTATATATATGTCAGTGTATGTTTTAGAACAGAACTAAAATTCTCTTTAGTCTTTCCTTTCTCCAAGATGGGGTAAGTTTTTGTGTATCTGTAACTTTGACTTGGTACCTACACCCTCACACAGTTTTTCTTATGAGAGGTCACATTTTTCCAAAGAAGCTTGCTATGAGCTTAGCAAAAGAACCTTAAGTGCCTCCTAACGGATAATGATGTTTTCAAGTTCAGCTCTCACCTCTCCGGACAAATGAAATATCGACATCAAACACTCAAAAAGTGATTAAGATATTTTTCATGTCCACTTCAAAATTTGTCCCCTGCACATCAAAACAAATGGAGTTTCAGTGTGCTAACTGTGCAATACCAATTATTCTGCAGAGCTCTGGGGTAGTGTTAATTACCACACTGCAAACACAAGGTGAAATCCCTCTGCAAACCCATTCCATGTACCTAGCATGTCACCTTTGAGTAAAAAGCTACCTGGAATGACCGCACTTCAAAGTATGTGGCCATGATGTACTGCTGCACAGAGGCAAGAAAGGAATCCAGATGAGGGTCTTTTAAGGATAAAATTTCAGCCTTAAGTTGTCAATCTGTTTATGTGGTAGCAGGCACAAGCAAACTGGAAGTGGGAAAGAAGATGAGTTCAAGGGATCGGTAGTTGGACTCCATGAGGCAATCACGGCCCTGACCCTCAAATACATCTTGGTACCTAAATATCTTTGCAAATTTTGATCTCAGCATCAACATAAGAAGACAGAATCTGTGCTCCAAAGAGGATTAATTCATAAATTTCTTAATTAGACATGCATATCTCTAAAGAGAAATCACAAATTTCTTAAAAAAGAAGAGCGGAGGGACAGACACATTCTGCCGCAGAGGAACTGGAATCAGATTGTGCAAGCAGCATCAGCGAACTCCATCTGTAATTGTCATCTCCCTGGTGGGCCACACCATCAAGCATCTCCAAGGTCTGTCATGATCTCTTGCTCTGTGGTGAATAAGGATATTCATCAAAAAGCTCGAGGTTCCCAGCTCTCGCACATGGGTGGCTCCACTTGGGAGTGAAAGGATACAACTGTATTGGAAAATAGCCACATTATAAATCCAGCAAAGGAAGGGATTTTGCAATAAACAGGGAATATCAGAGACAAATGAGAAATAAAAAAGTAAAGAGCCCCCTCCAGTGTCACCACATATGTGATTAATGAGACTTAAGGAATTTGCCAATAGACTCTCCAAGCAACTGAGTTTTGTTTCAATGGTATGCAGTCAGGTTGTATTTGTATTCAGAAATCCCAGCTGTACTCGATACCCAGGACTGTTCCGTATATGTGAAAAGAATTACATGCAACTCAGCTAAGGAAAAAAAGAATCGCGATTCAAACATAGGATATTTTTAAGGCCAGGATATTGCTATGGGCATTTTTGCTAACAGTTTCTCCCCTCCTTCTTTCAAGTGGAATGCAGGGAAAGTAGAAAGAGTTGAAGTTATTAAAAAGTTACAAGTTTACAGTGGTCTTCAGAAAAGCTGAGTTTGGATGGTACAAAATGAAATTAATGCACTTCTAAAAAGAACAAAATGCAAATACAATACGGTGAAAAATGAACGCAATGAGGGTCTGTCTGCCTGACTTTTGTCTTGTTATCTAACTCACATGCTTGGCTTCTCCTTGAACCTGATCTCACCGTCAGTGGAAAGAAGACACACTTTCCCCAGGTACTTTATTTTTCAGACTGCTGGCTTCTGATCTGAAAAGTCCCCTGTGCGTCTTGCACATTGGTCATCTTTCCATGTGTTGGAGGCCACACACTGGGTCTTTGAGATTGTGGCAGTAAGACTGAAGACTAATCGACTTCACATCTGTAGAAAACTTAAGGAAAGAAACCTGAATAAATATTTCAAGGGGTGGATAAAGTAGCATTTATACAATTCTGGTCCATTTCTAATACCCACTGCGATCCCTGGCTATTTCAGTGTGAAGCCAGAAGTAAACTAAATCTGAGCTCCTTTCCCATTCATAGCTGTTCTGTCTCTATTTAAAAACAAGATTTTAAAACATTTAAATTGTCTGGTCTCTTTATAGATAGTTTACATTTTTCTGCAGTCAAAAATGTATTGATAGCTCCTTATTAACTGATAATACATGATGATAATGTCTTAATAGTTGGATAAGAATTAATATATAAACTAGGAATAGTACCTAGCCTAAAAATCAAGAATTCACATCTTAGGACAATCCAGAAGGGCACCATGGTTGTATGCGGTTTGGATGGAATGTTCTGCGAGGAAAGATTATGTTTAGTCTGGCAAGGATTCGCTTGAAAAGTGGTTTAATGATAGTATACAAAACACAGACAACTGAAATCTGGACAAAAGACAGAGGTATTAGAGAACCTAATTTGTTCAAATACTGTAAGATGATTAAAGTAAAAAAAACAACCAGATCTTATTCTAACAGACAACTGCTGGTCTTGTATAGCCCTTTAGCCTTTTAAAAATAACCAGGAGAATTGCAGAACAATTAGTAGAACAAATATTTGTTCTTACAAAAAGCATATTGAATAGATTTGGAACACAGGATGCAAGTAATTATTAGAATCAAAATAGGCTAATGTTCTCCCGATGCTATTTGTAAAGCAATTTGAGTTTCATTATTAGAATATGTATTTAACATATCATTTTGAATCTCATTACATGCTATTTGGACTAAACTTAATAGGATTATTATTTTTGGCATTCATGGTCATGCAATATCCATAAACAATGTTTCCGAACCCTTTAATACAAGAAACAGACATATGGTGTCAAGAAATGAGCAGCCCTTTCTGCATTTTTAACAGCACACTTATAATATGCTTTTCATTCCTGTATTTCTAGGAATATTTGTGAATGTGTCACTGTTAAAGTATTACTTGTCCATCTCTCTGCTTCTCTACTCTGTCTTCCACAGATCAGAATAACCATGGTTTGATTTAAAACCTTATTATATTATTTATTGCCCCCAGCTATGGTTCACTTTTCGAATTTTTTTCTAGCACATTTCTGGAGAATTACTTAATGCTTATGAAGTGATAGAGAAAAAAGCGTTAGCACTCATCTTGTTCTAAAACTACAAGAAAAGGAAACAACACAAATCTTATTTCTCCAATATGAGAAGTCATATTGTCTCCTCCCCACATTTTCTAATGTACACTGCAAAGCCCCCATGACTGTCAGTGGGCTGCACTACAGTGTCTGCACAATGAGGCAATGTCAGTGGAGGTATTTGAGATCAACCTTGAGTAGCCCAAAGCCAGAACAAGGTGAAAGCTGCCCTGCCCTTCAGATATGTAACCACCATGCGGGTAGCAACAAAGCTTAGTGCTCTTATTTTTTATCGACTAGAGAACATATCCATGACTTCCTCCAAGCTATGGGCCAGAAAAAAGGAAGCAGAGAGCTAGATTGCAGGAGCAAGAACCAAAGGACTGTTTCTTGTGCTTGAGGTCTGCAGCCACCTGTGAGATCAAACACAGGAGGAAAACTGTGACAAAATGAAGTCATACATGAAAATTGGATATGGCTTCCACTTTAGGCTGGATGTCCATCACGTGCTGATGTTAGAAATGGTCAGTGAGCTTCAAGATGAACATTTATGAATAGATATGAATAGATAGATACAGAATCATAGAATCACAGAACGGTTTTGGTCGGAAGGGACCTTTAAAGATCACCTAGTCCAACCCCTCTGCCATGGGCAGGGGCATCTTTCACTAGATCAGGTTGCTCAAAGCTCCATCCAACCTGATCTTGAATATTTCCAACGATGGGACATTCACAGCTTCTCTGGGCAACCTGTTCTGCTGTCTCACCACCCTCATCATAAAAAATTTCTTACTTATGCCCAATCTACACCTATCCTCACCCAGTTTAAAACCATTGCCCTTTGTCCTGCCACTACAGGCTTTGGTAAAAAGTCTCCCTCCATCTTTCTTATAAGCCCCCTTTATATAATGAAAGGCTGCAATAAGGTCTTCCCCAAGCCTTCTCCAAAACTTTAAAAGCTTGCTTTCTCCGTACGTCACCAACCTCTGCTTGCTCTCCATCACCCATCCCATAGCACCTCTTTTGAGAAAGGCTGAAAAATCACTTCTATCATTTGCTTCTGCATCGTGGCGAGTATCTAACTCTGCCAGCTGGGAATCTGCCACGTTCCACTGGAGATGCCAAAGAAGAACACAGGACTTGGACAGAATAAACCTTTTGTAATATGCCAGCAAGAAATGTTTAGTGGTTTGATCCTTGTGAAGTCAGTCATGATTGTCGCAACAATTTGTGCTGCAGGGAGGGAATGAATCTCCTGACAGGACGTCACATGGAGCCCTCTTTACAAGAGGTGTATTTTTGCTTGTTTTATCCATATTATTTAACTCTGTGTGATGTTTGTGGCATCCACAAACATATGTCAATGGATTTTGTGGGGAAGAAGGAAAGAAAAAAACCTGAATATGCATGAGAATATGATGATTTTAACCATTAATATGGAGTCAGGAAGAAGTCCAGAAGAGGAACTGAAAAAAACCTCCGTAAATAGTTGGTTCTGCCTGACATAATGTATACCAACTCCATCCAAGTGATTTGCTTCTGAGTTTTTTTCTCCTTTAATCTTGCCTTGACTGAGTCTTTGTGCTAAATTACAAGTTCTTTGGGAAAGGCACTGGGCAAATGTTTAAGGAACACCTACTGCAAAAGGGTCACAATTATGACTTGGCAGCATGTAAGAAATAATGAAGAAAAGAATGAGAATTGGGCTCCTGAAATGGCATTGTTCAACCTTCAGTATCCCACAAAGATACAATTGAAAGTAACTAAATAGTAGGCTTAGTCCCACAGGTCTGAAAGAATTCCTGAAAGAATTTCTAGCCTCTTCAAAACAACAAAGGAAGCTGCCAGTCTGGCATGTAAGGATAGATTGGTGCCTGGTGGAAGTAAATTCCTCGTCTGAGGCACACATTTCAATTACATAGCAGGAAATCCTATAGCAAAGGAGTTTCTGCCACATTCAAGAAGATTATAAGAGCTCGACTCTACGCCTGGCAGAGCAGAGAACGCTGAGAAGATTTATCTGGCTTCTCTAGGCAAGAAAAAGGGCGATACTGTTCATTTACTGCCTTTCACCCTTAAACAGGTCCAGTGATAAGAGATTGTACCTAGGTATCAATGAAATGTAGTTCGTGGGGAAATTGTGTGCAAGTAAACAGAAAGCACGGGGAAGAGATGCCATCTTCTCTGAAACTACAGAGGAGTCAGCCTGCAATTATGCAACCAGAAACTGGCCCAGGACACAAAGTTTAGTAATTTGTTGTTTCCCACAGTTTGTTAATACATCCTCCAAGATCAAAGCTTTGCAACAAATGTTGTTTTCAACGGAAAATTTTAATTGCTTTATACTAAAATTTAGGCTTTTGGAATTCAGTGCAAGCTCTCAATTACATTTCAAAAAATGTGTGCAATTTTAACTTCTTGTTGTATTTCAGCACAGTGAAAAACTGAGATATTAAGAATTACCACAGAACTATGTTGTGCTCAGTTCAAGCTTTTGTCTTACATCTGAGACATCCCTTTCAGACCTGAATGCTAACTCTTTCAGTAACTCATTGGATTAACTGTCTTCCTACTTCATTCTCATGTGATTTTGGGAAGCACTTCATCATTTGGAAGAGTCCTTTTCCAACACTGTTGTGGCATAAATTTGCTTAATGAATTAAATATGACAGAAACCAAGGCAAGAAATAGATCATAGATTCATGAGATTTATGGACAAAAGGAGAACATTATGATAATCCTGTCTGACTCCCTGCAAATATGGGCTAGCATGGAGGAAAAGGGACAAAGATACAAGAAATGGGTTGAAGACAACTGTTTGCAATGGCTTACTTTTCTTCAATTCAGCACCAAAACTGGACGTAAGTCAAAAAGGGCATCTGATTATTACTTAGGAAAAGCTGTAATCAAGCTTCTTATTAAATATGTGTTCTTCCTCTGAATGAGAACAGGATAGTGCTCATCAGAGGTGTTTCAATATGAAGTGCTTGTCTATAAACTGTTTTATACCACTATGACTAAATCAACAGAAAATTATGACCAGTAAAATTGCTGCAGCCCCATAGAGTAAAAGGAGATCTTCTGAGGTGTGTACAATGCTGTTTATACTGCACGATATTTTAACTAGAGGTTTTTGTCTCCATATCTGTCCATTCACCCTGCCGATGCCATAATGACTATACTCCAAATACCACAGCATCCTGGGACCGCTAGTCCCACCAAGAGCTGCAGCATGTTGTATGGTGAGGTCGGGAAAAGGGCTGCCACAATATCGATGTGTCTGCTGCCTCTGTCCTGTCTTCACCTGATTTCTCAAGGCACCTTATTCCAAGTGCAAATGGACAAATGGTATAGAAGAGAGAGGAACCAGATTTATTCTGTATCTCTGCAAGGTGAGATTTTTAGCTGTACATCTCTGTTCACAATCAAATTCTTCTTTCATCTTTCAAGATGCTAGTTTGGAGGAAGGCAGAGAAATGGAAATTTGGGGGAATATATCATGCAGTTAGTGTTAATTTAAATGACATAAGGGGAAGATGAGTGAAAATAAGAAAAGCAGATACAAATAAAGCATAAATGTTTGTTGGAAGTAGAAAGGCTTTGGCATATTTGTGAATATGATTTTAAATGACTTTTATACTGTGCTTAAATACTTAGAACATTTGTGCTTAGGAACTTCAGAAGGCAAAAACATCACTAAAAGAGACTTTGAAACAAGATTCATATCACACAAAGTGTATAAACTACAATAACCTTTTCATATCAAACCTGTTCTGTAAAAGAAACCACTCAGAAGTAACCAAGTCTCCGTGACAACTGTATCTCTGCATGAGGGAAAACAGTATCACATTTACAGAAAACTCCTGGCGTAAGCCAGTCTGTACTCTCTGCATGGTCAAATCCTGCCATCGTTAGCGCTTAAGAAGCAAGGAGGCATGTAGACAGTCAAGGGTGTTTGAAGGCGCTGGACGGCTCAAGGCTGGTTCTCGGGGATGGATTGCAATAATAACATTGAACAATCCCCACTGACAGTGAAAGCAACTGAGCCCCTTGGGTTTGCTCGTGAGACAGGAGATGCTGTACTGAAGGTAAATGCAGCCTGAACAACTCGGGCTAACCCTCAGCAAAAAACAGCTAATACGTCAGAAATCCATGAGCCTGAGTTTTATGTATGTTGGTAATATAGGAAAAGGCAAAAAGCATGAGGTTGCCAAAAGGCATAAAATAGAAATCACAGTCTGCTGAGCAGTCGAGACTATTTTCACACTTTACCTTTTGTTACAGCAACCCATTTCTTACCCGGTTTCACTAGATTATAAAGCAGGGTTTCCCCCACGAGGAGTGTTTTTCTTTCAGGCTAGGTTACTGCTCCAGCTTGCACCACTGCACCCGAACCATCCTGCTG
>NW_009596209.1:96524-135032 GCF_000690535.1 Cariama cristata | reverse complement strand
CTGCTGAACTCATGGGACACTGGACTCAATTGCACGGCCACAACTGGACACCAAATTCATATCATTGTCTGGATCAGAAGTGACTACAGCCAGAAATAAAGGTGTACCCCACACAAACTAACTTTTTCTAGCCTTTACGACATCTATCTTGCATCCTCCCACAGGTTTATTTTCTAATGACTACTTGTAACCATATGCTAAACAAATATATTTGCTCATCCTACTCCTCATTTGAAATTCAAACACAAAGAGTGCATTCCCAGAAGACTTCATAAATAACGACAGAGGTCAAAAAGTGAGTCCATCTTAAGACCTGCCTCTCCCTACAGGGGGAAATGACCCCTTGCTGATTGAAGCAATTTAGAGAAACTTGCTTCTGCTACCCTGGGATCTGCAGAGGGGTACCCTATTCATAACATAAGCCCAACTTTTACAAGAACTGGCAAGACACTAGAGAGCTAGACGGCCTTCAAAGTGGACACACTCGGCGTTTGCAGTTTACGTTGCCATTCAGTGAGAAAGAAACACAAGTCAGTCATTTTCAAATGAAGCCACCAGATCACAGAGCTTGTGTTTTATATGCTTCCATAGACAGTTGTGATTCCCCAAAGGACTCATTTCCTGGTGGGAGCTTTTTGAAAGGCACACTCTGAGTTATATTTCACTTTCTGCTAGTGCAATACATGCTGGTGTTTTTTAATAGACAGCAAATAGTGAATGTAACTTAAAGTTCTCCTTGCCATGGCTAAGATCTTAGAAATTATAGCATCTATCTTGCTTGAAGAAGATATTCTAGGATGTGTGGCAAGTTGATATTTTTTGACCATTTTGTGTTTTGGAGTCTTGAGGTATTTGAGACATAGGTAATGGTCTATTAGAAGCTACAACTGGGGAGCCTCTCAGAGCACTGTTCTGTAGATAAATGAAATATTTGGAAAGGTTAGGTATATTTATGTAAAATATTTATTTTGATAGAATGTTTGGTCATGTTTTTAAAAAGAGAAAATGGTATTTTAGTCCATAGCAAGGATTTGTAGTGTTGGTTCTCAAAGAAGGCAGCTCCAGTTTGGTTAAACTGGTATAACTTGGTCAAAGAGTTGCTCTGGAGTCTGGCATCAAATATCCTGAATGCCCATTTCACAGACTGATCTTGGAAGAACAGAACTTGTGAATGAGATGTCTCAAAGATAATTTGTTATAAGCCAGTAAAAAATGATCAAACCAATGAAGCAGCTTAAAACTTTTTTTGGAAGAGGAGAGGGACAAAAAGAAATCAGGAAAAAGTCTGGGTTCTTTCACAAAGTATGCCTCCATACCTGTTTCCTGTTACTCAAACTCATTTTCAAGCCATCACATTTCAGGCATTTAGCTCCAGCAACCAAGACAGAGAAGTCCGCACATCTTTATGTTTCTCCTGTGGCCAGTGGATGGAGAGAAGGTTCCAGAGAGTGGTGCAACTTCTGAATTGTCCCCTGGACGAGTCTTTTTTCACTGACTGTTGGGGGTCTAGGGGGTCCTTGTTGTTAAATGACTCTGGATATTCAGGATGGATCTAGGTTGCAGAAATCACGGAAGCATTTGAAATGTTAGCCTCATTTCAAAATTGCTGATATTCTAAATCAAAATAAGTAGAAATTGTTCTTATCTGTTCTCAAAAACCTGTTAGCTTTTGAGTTCATGCAGACTTTACTAGCAGAGAAAAACAACTGAGAGCTCAAGCCCACGATCAGTAGCTTAACAAGTTATCATACATGACTGTGTCATTGGTTATGTGTTGTTAATATCATTCACCTTTCCACCAATGCACTCATGGTAATGAGGATACACATCCATCAGGCATGAAAATGAGGGCATTCTTTCTCCTTCACATGATTTTCACCTTCCTTTCAATCCTACACTACAGCTACATTCAGCCAGTAGTTAGCTTGCAAATAGAGCTTAAAGCAAATATTAAATATATATCATCCATCAAACAGTTTAAATAAGCTGCAGTTAGGTTGCCAGGTGATAAGTATGCACATACAGATGTATATAAGTCCTATATAAAAGAAAAGAAAGTGATGCCAACTTAATTTTTAATCTCTCAGACTGCATAGTAATGATGATGAAAGATTATTTTGAATGTACATTCAGTTCCTGATAGTTCATCAGTATTCATGGATGGTAACCCTGCTGTATTGCTAGGGGTTTTTTCTCTTTTTCCTGGAGTCTGATGGAGTGAGTATCTTATTGACATTTATGAGGCAACTTTTCTTTCCCTTACTTAAAAGTTGTCTTCCATGCAGGACTGACCATGCCAAAATACACACCTGATATATGCGGTGGATTTGTTTTAGCACAATTGCCACTACACATAGTCATAAATGATGCAAGAAACCCATTAATATCTCTAAGTCAGCATTCAAAGGTGTTTATTTAGATGTAGCCAAAGTCATGAGGTGTCTGGATGGATCCCAGCCTGGACAATGAGTTCAGCCATAGCTCTGCCAAAGACAAACTCCTTCTTTGCTTCCAGGTGCTTGTCTACCACAGAAATTACTTAACACCTAAGCTGTCATCCAGTGACGTTATGAAAACGTCCCAGTTTCTTTAGTCCTTGTCTGCAGAGTGTGGATGGCACCAGTTTAGTCCATCAAAGCGGCGAAGTGAGATTTTCCACTGTGCTCATTTCACTGGACTGGTGTGTAATAACGTTCAGAGGAAAATAAATCTTTCTAGAATAATCATTTAGCTCAACAAGCTTTAATCCAGCAGAGAATTCTGGCATCACCTACTTATATAATAAATACATGTCTAATAAATACATGTCTAAAGGAGGCTTCATGGCAGCAGAATCACATTAACGGGGGTCAGGGTTTTACATCAATGCCTATTAGGGCTCTCTCCAAAGCAGTAGGCTGCTTTTCAGGTCTACTGTGGAGGTTTTGCTTTCTTATACAAGCGAATGTGGTTCACCTCAAGGGAAAAGAAAACAGATCATTTGATCATTCGCAGTAGGCCTGCACGCCACACTGCTAATCATGAAGGACTCATGGAAATACACCAGGTGGAAGGCACCACAATCTAATCCAGCAGATCTTTCCCTGGAGCTGGCTCTGGGGACCAAGTCCTTCAGAGAATAATGAAACAGTGAGGGAAAATGCAAAAACAAAATGCAGAAAGATTAATTAAATAAAGGGCATCCTTCCAAAAAAACTGTAACAACTCTGTGAAATGTGTTTTCACCACCACAGTACTCCTTCTCTGTTTTGTTTCACAGCAAAACCATTACACGTAAGTGTTGCCTTTGAAACTCCAGAGAAAGACACTGATGAATGTTACACAGCAGACCAGAGGCTGCCAAAACTAACAGATTTCTGTTTGGAGACCCTAAGAGAGAAATCCCTGTGAAGTAGCAGAGCTTGAAGAGTAATTAGCCACAACCATAACAAAACAGTGAGCTACTCACCACTCAAATCTCTATGACTTCTCTGTTGTTATAACTGACATTGATCTTGCAGGTTGCTGAGAACGCACTGTCCATGAAAAGAATTGTTTAGCATAAAAATAGCCAAACGAATAAGATGTGAAAAGGTAATTTGTTATGATATACAAGAAAATTGTCAACATCAGTGAGCACCATTTTACCTGTTCCCACCCTTTAAAGACTTAAGGCAAAATTAATCTAAATACAATCCCACTCATTCTGGTGGAGATGCTACCAGGGTAACTGGCCTGGCAGTTATCATTCCATCATGAACTATTAACTCAAAGGCTTTTTTCTGCATTCTCATTAGCTTGGCAAAAGGAACTTTCTCATCACTTTTTACACCTTACTTAGGAGAATTTTTGCTAACTTATTCCTATTTTTGCCCTAAAAAAGGAAACAATCAACCGAAGTCCAGTTTGCATATCAAATGAACTGACATCTCATTTGCTGTGTGTGCGATGGCAGAGCAATAAAGTCCTGATAGTTGGTTTACAGTGGTGATCCCACATTGGCTGTGATCGGTAATGTTACACTTCTAATAAAGCACCCAAGAAAAACCTTATAAAACCTCATAAAACCCAGAACTACCTTTTTGGTTCCTCAAGGACAAAGATGGGCACGCTAGAAGAACATGAAAAGAGACATTTTCATAATATCATCACATATTAATAATAATTAATCATTAGAAAGCTAAGGGTTTCTTATTTCTGTGCTTCTGCACTGTTTTATTGATTATTTTCTCTATTACGTTGTTTGTAAATTAATAAGCACCTTCTCTTCACTTTCCAAATAATCAATTGATCAAAAATAATACTAAAATAAACAATTAATAAAACTGACATTTAAACCTTATAGAAATGTGAATTGAGTAAAATAAGTCCACATTGGATAAAGTAATAGGGATCAGATGTTTTGATATGACTGATCATTATTTTCCCTAACCTTCAGTAAAGCAGAACCTTACAAAAGAACACCTTTAAATTTTGCAGAAATCCAGTGTGAGATTTCCTAACACTTATACGGAGTCCTTACCTAGGACTTCTAAGGGAGACACCTTAAAAATCATAAAAATAGCCAGATCTAGTTAACTTGTCATAGACTTTTTGTAGAGATGAAAATCTAACAGCAGGGTAGTTTTTTATTGAATTTACTCTACTTTTTATTGTACATATTTCAGCCAATTGCCATTTTGACTATCCTGGCCACCCTTTTGACAATTCAGTTTTTCTGTAATTTCAACACATCAAGAGAGCAAAGTTGGAAAAATGCCTTTCCCACCAAAACTACCCACAAATTGCAGAATCAACACTGAACTATTTTGTAGTGATTATTCCAGCGACAGGATTTGAACTTAACATCCTCTGATCCAGGGGACTGAGATAATTTATTCACTCTTTATGAAAATAAAACCCAGCAATGTCCAAAGGAATTACTCTCTTCTGTAGGCTGAAACAATTATATAAAATGGTTTCCTTGTCAGCCACAGGAACAGTAGTCCTTTTGACATCGCCATTTTTTCTAACGCTGTCAAACATCAGTCTAAACGGAAATATTAGGATTCAGCATTACAGTCTCAGATTTGCTGACTTGGAAGTGTCAGTATTGCTGTACGATTTAGCTAAAGCATCATCTTTCTTTCTGAGCCGTTATTCTGTTTTATACAGCAGTTACTTGTATACTGTGACCTCTGTGATAAAATGCATAAAAATCCAGGTTTCAGAAAAATCTGGTTTCAGGTCATTTTGAAGTGGAAGGAGGACTTTGAGCACTATCTTTAGATAGTTTGTGCACTACATTTAGAAGTTTTCCACTTGACATAGTTACACAAGTTTATGTAATCAGACTGTGATAAATCCTGTCGCTCATTTTAGGACTGTTTTTGACATTCCAAGGCTTTGCCATCGCAGATACATGTGAGGAGGCCCTTGCTCCTTTAAGCAATGTCTAGAGACTTTAGCATAAAATTGGCAAGATCTGGAGCCCTAGCTTTCCCATTAGCACAGGTCTTATCAGGGGTAATAATTATGGAAATTACTGAGCACAGGTGTGTGACCTAGACAGCATGGTGGCAAAATACCTCCGTCTCCTCTATGTTACAGCTCCTATTTTACCAACATCATGACTTTCTGTACTACATATTTCACTCCTTAGTTTCAGAAAGTCTCTTTCTGAAAACAGTAAGTGCATGAACTGATCCGTTACTGTTGATAATTCTCTTTTCAGCCGTCTTAAATCAGTGGCTGGGTTATTCCATTAATCTTTGCTGTGAGAGAGGAGCCATCCAACCTCCAGCTCACAAGTAATTTCCTCTGGATCCCAGCAGACCACCAGTCCTTCCAGGAGCTTCTTCCTCTGATTTCTCTTGGTAATTTCTCATAGCAAGTTTTTCCTGATGTAGCATACCAGACAACAAGGAATAGCTCCAGCAGGACTATAGGGAACAGCAATAATGTTGCTGGGAAGAGATGTGTGACTGGGTTATTTAAAAATCTTTCTGAATCTCCATGTTCAGTAAAGATTAATGTAAGCTGTGACAGGAACAAGGTCTGTTTTTATAGGAAGACACAATCAGCACCTATGCAGCCTAGAACTTGTTGATCTAGCTACAAAAACGCAGCAAAGATGTAATTATTCTTTAAATCTACAGGAGCAATACAGGCATCAGGAAAATAAATCTGCTTGAAACTGAAGAAAATGTTGACAGAAGAATAAATGGATATAAACTCTATAAATAAATTCAGGTAGCAAATTGAAAACAAACAAACAACTTTTAAATCTTTGGAGTAGAGCATTGTTGAAATGGGGAGAGTGGAATAGAAATAATTTCTACCTCCACTCAAGAGTTTCTTATTTTATCAACAGAGCTCTCTGATGCGATTACTTACAACAGCAGTGGGCTTGGTAGTGTCTCTTTCAGACCTTTTTCGTATTCCTTCATCCAGATCCACTACTTCAACAATCACCCAGCTCCCCCATGCAGCCTAGAAAGGACAGACCTGATGGCAAGAAAGAAGTGTCCCCATTTCTTTCATAGTGTTTTGCCACCCTCATGTCATACGCCATTGCTGAGTATCTTTTCTTATTTAATATAACTTTTGGTCATGTTTTGCAGTAAATATGTCAAGACCTCTTCTACAGAAAGAGAGCTGAGACATGATTGTCCTTGGTTTGTGTAACAACAACTGACCCTGCCTCTGCCTATTTCTGTTTCCAGAAAATAGGAAAACAGAACACTTTCAAAAGGACAGAAAAGAGGCTTTATTACAGCTTAATTTTTCTGTTAACTAGGTAATTACATTTCCAAAATCTTTCTGAAACCTTTTCATATTGCAGTTCTCAATTATCTAGCCAGAGGACACTGGAAAGTGATAATTAGGCGTTAAACACCAGCCATGTTCCTGCAGATAGCTTCCTGCCAGCCATTTAACACTTACTCTGGTGCTAAGGCTACGAATCACGTGTTTTCAACAGCATTTAGGTGCTAATAAATTATCAAACAATTTGAAAGCAAAGGCCTGCCTAGATGGGAGACTTTCATCACTGAGGCCATGGGCAGTGATCTCCCTGACCTCCAACGACCAGAGCCATCTCATCTATGGAAGAGTGGAACAGACTTATTGGTGAAGTTGCTGTAGTTCCACAGCAGCAGAGGCACCCCTGGACAAGTCAAGGGTGACCGTCCCACATTTCCAAATGCTTCTTTTTGAAATGGAAAGCTAACTTATTTGTGGGGTTAGATCTTGAGATCTACCTCTTGTGTGTCCAGAGTTTTATACTGCCAGACGGTGTTACCCTGTGCAGATGCAGCTGTCTAGACAGGTAAATTCCACTTGTCCTCTTCTTTCATTATTAAATGTTCCTTAAGTACAACTTACTTAAATCCTTTCTGAAGCAATACTAAGCCAGAAATGCTACCCGCCAGACAGTAAAAGGATGTCAAGTGTTGTAATTCTTCTGGGTTATGTATGTTACATTCAGCTCCTTAGCTTATAGCAAATAAATTCTCCACTAGAAATAATGTTTGTGTGGATTTACAGTTTAAATCAAGAGCAGCAAAAGTGCTACAGCATCTAAACTCCTATTTGGCTGCTAGCACACGTTTCAGAAGTACTAACAGAGTAGACATAAAGATGTCATGTCAAAACTTCCCCTTTGCACTAGATACACCAAGCCCTGTCCCAGGACTGGAAATTACTTACCACTTTATGCTTCTTTGCCTATATGCCCCACACCCAGTTGGAATTTGCTGTGGAAGACACACGGCCTCTATAAGTGATTTACAGTATGTGATACCAACGTCTCTGGCAGGATTAGAAATAGGCTGAACTGGGCTAAAATATGATTATCAGTGGTAGATAGGTAGATAAATATCCACATGCAAATACCTTCATGTACACTTTCGCAACAAGTGCTTACTATGTTCCGAAGCTGTTTTTTCACTCATCAGTGGTATCAATCAGGGGTCACCACAATGCAGCAACCTGGTTTCATGGGAGGTAAAAATCTAATAGGAATGAGATAAAGGCAAGACCCAAAGTGATACATAACATAGGTATGCCTAAAATAGGTATCTATTTTTGTCTTAGGTGTCTTAGGTCATCCTACCTGGTATCTACCTGCTGCCTCGGGAGGCTGCAGGCTTTGGTAGGTCCTGCGTCTTACATGCCAGCCCCCACGAGTATCCTGGTGTACTGGAACTGGCTGGGATTGAGGCAACTTTCGTCATAGCCACCTGTATGGTGCTGTGCTTCGAATTAGTGGCTGAAAGAGTGCTGATAACACATCAGTATTTTTATTATTCATGAACAGATCTTGCACAGCATCAAGACTTTCTCGCTTTCCCACTCTTCCCCACAGCAAGTAGGCTGGGGGTGCACAAGGAGCTGGGAGGGGACACAGCTGGGACAGCTGACCCCGACTGACCAAAGGGATGTGCCATACCATATGACATTGTGCTCAGCAATAAAAGCTCAGGGAAAGGAGGAGGAATGGGAGGCGGGCTTGTGTGGTTACGGCATTTGTCTTCCCAAGTAATCATTATGTGTGACAAAGCCCTGCTTTCCTCGGAATGGCTGAACATCTGCCTGACAATGGGAAATAGTGAACAAATTCCTCTTTGTGCTTTGCTTGTGCACGTGGGTTTTGCTTTCCCTGATAAACCATCATTGTCTCAATCTGCAAGGCTTTTTGCCTTCCACTTTCTGTCCACCCTCCTGGGGGAGAGTGAGCAAGTGGGTAGGTGGGCATTTGGCTGTTGGCCTAGGGCAACCCACCACACCTGGACACCTAAGGACAGCATCAGATATCTATATTTAGGCATACAACTTGGTCTCCTACTGTTTACCCTTCAGGAATGTTTTGTGTCAGATATACAAAAATATACAGATATACAAAACCTGAAAGAGAGAAATGGAAATGAAGTACAGCCACAAAAACTTAGCAAATATTCATTGTCCATTTTGTATGGTTACCCCCAATGTGAAGAATATGATAGCATAGAGGCTTACACATGTCTTTCATTCACATATTGCCTGAATCCAGCCCCATCCATGTCTGTTTCCATTCCTGATATTGTGTTTGCTCTAAGCTCTTGACCATCTAACAGGGCTAAAAAAAGAAGTTGCAACCAGTTCTCTGCACTCCCTGCTGTGCGAAGTGTTGGCCTTGTTCATTACTAAATTTATTTAGGGATTCCATTTTAATGGCTAGCCCAAGGAGAATTGCTCACTTTTCTTCTGGAAGAAACTGAGCCAAATGCCATACAAATATACATTTGTACTCTATAGCGGCATTGTCTTTGATAATCAAGGTTCTCTGCTGGCAACCAAACATCTCACATACTACAAGTCTTCTGTGAAGAAATGAAAACAAACAGTTAAAGAAAAATCACTTAAGAAAAAATGTCAGCAAAACTGGACCAAATGGTTTAAGGCTCGTCTTTCTCTGTAAATAAAGCGGTGAAGAGAATGAGATGTTTCAGTGGAGTGCTCAGCTTCAGCAGAGGTACAGATGAATGAAACCAATGTATGTGGAACTAGAAAATGTTGAGTAAGGAAATTGTTCTACAAATGCATTTTTTCCTTTCTTCTTACCCCCCTTGTACACGTATTCCTCAGGAAAAGTGCTCTTTTGTTATGGCAAAGGGATTTTGCGAGTACAAATTCTCATCTATCCCTTAACAGAGGGAAATGCTTGTGAGGTACAATGTAACTTGTACCATTGTATTGGAGTGGTCCAGTCACTAAGTTTGGTGCAAAGGCACTGAATGATTCAGGATTTATACATTCTGACAAAGAAGAATCGTTTCCCATCCTCTATAAGTAAAGGCTTCAGAATCTACTACATGCATTCTCATTTATATCATAGATATTTTATATCCACTATGCCAATGTAAAAAGACCTTGAAATAAGTATAATGGGTGTCTTATGGCCTCTTTACATTGCCAGAATATTTCACAGACATTTTATAGAATATTCTATAAGATAGAAGCTATGAATCCTTGTCGCTGTTAAGTTTTAAGAACAAGCATCTGCCAGGGATTACACAGCTAGAGCTAGACTGGCCTCAGGGGAGAAGAGACAAGATGACATTTTCCAGCTACAGAGTTTGTGGTGTCTTGTGTTTTTTGTACAGAGAACAGGCAGCAGCTGTACTTGGGTTTACTTCTTATGCTTGCACACACCTACAGTGCTACTTACAGAACAAGTATTTCAAGAACCTGGAAGGGGAAGCTGGATGGCATTAGTGACACTTCCTGATTTTCATTAAATAGCCATCTCTCTTTCTAATGACCTTGCTCTGAATCACGTACTATGGGAGGAATTTGCAGATGACTTCTGATTGACTTTCTATTATCATTTTAAAAGGTGATGAAACTGCTGGAATCATAGTAAGCAAAACTATCAGGAACTAGCTTTCTGCAACCTATTGACAGGAAATTTTGTTAACAAAACGTGTACAGCAGATAAAACAAAAAATGAAAAATGTGTTTAAAGTTGTGGACTGAAGGTGTTCATAGCTGAACAGGGTAGCACAGAAGAGGAAGAGAATTCAGTGAAAAATAGCGGAGATGGGTAGCAAAGTTGCTGATCTACTAGGTCAAAAGTACTGATTTAACCTGAACAATGATCTAGATCTTGTATTTTACACTTTTTCTGCACCTTCCACTATTAAAATAACGCCTAATATACTACCCAGATTGGAATTCTGCTGGTGGATTTAAGTTGCGAAGACATTTTGAATTATTTCAATCATTCAGGAAAAAATAATCTTTAAACGAAACCCTGTATCAGGCTTGGGGTTGAACTCCAGGTTTTAGTCCAGAGGCTAAAAATAACGATTTTTATCTACCAGGCTAGGGTTTCAGAAAGCATTGCCAATTTATGATAATTGTTGATTAGAAACCAATACCATGAAAAGGTGGTTAAATTTCCATCTGTTGATATATTCATAACCTTCACAGGAAAAGGCACTCAGCAATATGGTCTAGCTTTGGATTCAGCTCTGCTTTGGGCAGAGGATGGGACCAGATGACCTCCACGTCTAAATTACTCTGTGATTCTATGAGTGATAAAATATAATTTCTAAGCCGCTGCTATTAATTTGTTGTAATTGGGAAGACATTTATGAACTTTGCTTGCTCTTTGGCTTGCAAACTCCTAATCAGACTTGCTATTCAGAAGTATTGCATTCTTTCATGATTGTTGATATTAGGGACAGGATTTGCGTGAGTGACTTGTGATTTTGGGTATCTTCTTTTTCAAA
This sequence comes from Cariama cristata, assembly GCF_000690535.1. NCBI lineage: Eukaryota > Metazoa > Chordata > Aves > Cariamiformes > Cariamidae > Cariama > Cariama cristata. Next base: position 123,798 of record NW_009596209.1, on the reverse strand, counting down.
ACCTTTTAAGGGGCAACTACCTGTGTGTATGGCCGGCAGAGCACTACGAACCTGAGAGGTGCCCAGATCCCTGATGGTGACAGCCAGTCAACAAGATAAAAGGTATCAATGAAGCTGCTGCAATTCTCCATGTATGCACTCTTCCCTATTGCAAATATAATGTAATTTAGCTTTAAATGCTCTGTCCCTGACAGGCAAATTGCATTACCTTGCCCTTTCCATGTGCTAATAGTATGTTCACAGTCAGTGGGAGCACCTCAAATGTATTGTAGCTTGTCAAGGAACAGTGACACAACGATCTACCTGAGCCTTCCTGTGCTTCTTTCTGAACTTTGACTACCTTCATTATTAGTCTCCTTGTTAAGAAAACAAGAAAGAGTGACTGAGTAATCACTGAAAGGTGATAAACTCCCAGAGCAGTTCTTCGGAAGGTCTAAAGAAGCCTGAGCATCAGTCAGATTAGCAATTTGGCACACTGGTGGCTCCAGGGGGCAGTTCAGCCCCCCTTGAAATCTGTGAAACTGGATGGTGTCTTAAATGAACAAGGGCTGTTGTTCCACAGATTGAGCGATGTTAAGTATTCCCAAAGGGGTTTTTTTTATTAGATTAGAATCAGTTCTTAAATCACTAAATTGTGTGGAAATTTCCCATTCCAGAAGTAAGCAAATATTCAAGAGTATATATATTTTACTTAGCAGCTACCACAGAAAAATATACAAAGTGGAAATCTGTTAAACACAAAACCTAACTGCATATAAAAATGTGTTCCCTTGACAGGTCTGTTTCTTTAATAGAGTTTCATTAAAGAGGGCACCATTGTTTTTTGGAATATTCTGTGGCTTAATATATAAAATATGCAGCCATTCAGTATATTTCAAAAAGTTCAGTTTTGCATTGTATTTTAATTTTTCATCAGTATAAGTTTCTCTCTAATAATTTTTTATAAAAAGACTTCACTTTGCTTCAGTGCTTGTAGAATACTTTCTTTGATCAGGTTTATTACCTCTGAGTTTATTTGTATTTATCCAATTCAGATAGGTGACACGAAAGGTATAGTTCATTAATTAAGAGTTGAAAAATTCTTAGCTCTAGATTCTTATAAATCATAAGTTTAGGGTCACACTAGTAGGGGTTAAAGGGGGCAAAAAGGGGAAAACTGAGAGAGATTTGTTGAGTTTTGTGAAATATCTTAGTTGTTTCATTCCTTTTGCCTAGCAGACTGGTAATGATGACAGTAAAACTGGAGCAGACTGTGACACACTGAAAGGAAAGGAATTCCTTTAAAGCCAAAAGAATAAGATTCAGAAAAGGCAAGGTGTTTTAACTTTGTCTACTGTAGTCACCCAGTCCAAAACCTGAGCAGTAAGGCCAAAAAAGTAGGTGAATGTGAAATGTTTCCTGGCTTAGTCCAAGAGATGATGCTCCTTTGTCAGGCTGAAAAGCTGTGAATCAGCCAGGCCCTTTTTATGTTAAATATAGTTTACTATACATAGGGAATTATATGCATAAGAGAATTCACAAATATGGAAATATATGTCTACTCTATAGATACATCTGTATTAGGCATATATCATGCAAATGCATAGTTATAGGAATTACTGAGTAGAATAGTCCTGGAAGCCAGGAACAGCTTTATTTTCATTGTTATCCTGGTTGATTCATCATTTAAAATAAGTTTAAACAGATAACATAAATCAGCCTAAGTGCTTGTTGCTGGACCTCCCTGTGCATGCTGTCAGCTTACACATTAGCAAAAGGGTGTGAAGGACTGTGTGTAACTGGCACATCTCAGGGATGATGGAGGGGACACAATGCTGTATGTCTATTTTCAAATTGCTCAGCTTCACCTGAGAAATAAATATTTACACTTCCAACCTGAAAAATCTCTGCCAATATTCAGAGTAGAAGCAAGACAAAAATTTCACACAATCACAACAACATATGTTTGAAACAGCTTTTGTGGGACAGACGCCCCCCATCCTTTGATTCAAGACTGAAAGTCTTCTCAGCGGTACGCCTTACCTGACACATGGTAACACAACTGATCCAGACTGGACTTGAGTGATTTTTTTGTAGTGTTCTTTGTAGTATATCATACAACATGGTCACAGTAGTCTCTTCAGGTCTTGAAGGAGCAAACCAGCAGGATATGTGCAGTATCTTTCAGGATACTTGGATACAGGGCCTCTGTGTCAGACCTGTCCGCTCACAAGGTGAAAGAGTTTAAAACGTTATCAGAAAAAAGAATGAGACTTATTCACTCAATGCAATGTTACGAAATTCTTAGGTTTTCACAGTATTGAGCAAAGCTGCCAAATTTAAAAGGATACCAATTTAAATTTAAGTTAGTTTATTAAATAATTTGGCAATATTTCAGACAACATACCTGCCCTCTTGTTTGTCTTTCTTTGTTCTGGGGGCTGAAGATCACAGTTTGCTTCATTTGACCTTCAGCTTGTCTAAATTCCAGTTAACACTAATGGAGGTATGCTAATGTACTCCAGCTTGGACCTGACTCACCGAGAGATTTGGAGATTTTTCACAGAAGTGGTTTGTTTCCCATACAAACGGAAAAGGCCAATTGTGGAGGGGGAAAGTGAAACCGCCACACCACTTCCACACGGTCCTGTCAAATAAATTAATGTTCCCGTCCCAGAAAGCGAATTTGGTGTGCAGACCTGTGAATGCAATAGGTCCCCATTAATGCAAACATAGGGATGGTGAGGGAATTGTGACTTGCCTGCTAGGGGCCATAACCAGTTATTCTCCTCACTTTCCCACCAGTTCTCCGTTGATGCCCTGGTACTTCTTAACAGTTGTGATGTTCTCAGGCTCTGCTTGCCTTGTAGTGTTAAATGGCTCGATAACATTCTACATTAATAGGTTGCTTTGTGAAGAATGCAGGGTGTAATTTTCACACTGCAACAAGTATTATACATGTAGCCTGGCATGCACACAGGTGTATGAGTGTCTCAAACCACCCTTCCTACATGACAGGGCAATAAGCCAGCATATACATATGTCTACTGTATGGCTTTAATGAGGGAACAGTGTAGATCAGCCATGATATAGCTAGTGAGGATGTCGATTTTTCCAGCCAGAGCATGATGCTGCTTTTGCACTCTACTTTTGCCTTGACCAGTGCTGTTATACACATAATAAATGGTACAAATGCTTCCATCAGCCCAGAAATACTCCATACCTGTTTTAACCACACATATCATTGCAGCAGCAATAGTTTGCATGCATTGTAATCCCATGCTGGCTTACTTCTAGTGTTAATCACTAATTCACTAATTTATTTAGTAGAAGCAGAGCTCAGGTCCATGATGAACTCTGCTAAACTTCAGAAGCCCTAAAAACCCAGACAGAGAAAGCGTGAATTTTATCTTACATACAGAATAAGTTATGCAAATGTTCAGACCCACAGCCTCAGTACTGCAGTCCGTTCCCTTGTGTGACTTCACTCACCGATTTCTTGTGTGGAAACAGTAAAACAACAAATCTTAAGCTCAGCTTGTGTTGGGGTACTCCAAGTATCACAAATACGTTCCTTTTGCCCTGTGAAAAACTTGGTTATGTACACTATAAAGTGTTGACAACATACAATTACTTTCTGATCACTTGATTACACTGTACCATAGCAATAATAGCACTTGGAGATGCCAAAAGCAGTGTTTCTGAAACTTATAAATATTGTGGGGTTTTTCTCATTATTGAACTTCAAGTTTTGTGAAGACAGTCCTCTATAAAAGCACCAATAAGCCTCCATTAGCAACAGCTGAATGATGTTGTGGTCTTTCATTCATGTACTTGTTCTGGTGCTCTCCCTCAGTGAACTCCTTGTACCACGGTTAATCTGTCACCCAGAAATGACAGTATACATCCTACTTATATCAGTGACAGTGCTCAAAAGCAAAGTCAGCCACAGACAACTTCTACAGGAAAGTTCATTAAGATTGTCACATGGAATATCAACTACGCCATGTTCAGAGTCTTTTTCCACTGATTAATTCCAGATTTGTTTTAAATACATGCTGAGAAGACAACAGCAGAATTAGACCCTAATTCAGCAAAAATCTAACTGCATGAGTAACACAACTAAAGGCATGAATTGTTTGCTGAATTTACTTTGCTTTGATGAAGCCATATCCGTGAGACCAAATCTAGTCTGCTGCACTAAGGTGATGTAGTAATTTTTACCCATAGAAGACGATTTATAAGATCTGATCCCTTATTCTGCTGTGAGCTACAGCACGACTCCCAGCTTAACCACAGGGCAGAGGAACAGTAAACTGCCCAACCAGAAGATGTTGGCAAAGCCCCAACTGTTACCTTCAAACACAGTTTATTTGAAAGTGGACAATTTTCTGAGTTCACTTTTCTCCTATGCAAAATACGATCTCCTGACTCCCTTTGTTTCTACCATTCTCATGCAAACCTATGGTCCAGGACAACTAGTTAGGGTCTTCTTTGGGGAAACATAGCAAAGTCAATAGCCAAAGATATCTCCCAGTAGGATACCCATCATTTTCAGTGACTTTAGCTCTCGCAAGTCATGTAAATTGTTTGATGTTTGCCACCACACCATTATTTACACTTTTTCTGCACTACCTCGCTGCCTTCACCCCACGTTTGTCACATCTGGAGGGATTGCTACCTCATCTAGCCCAGGTTTACACAAAGCTCGGAAAACACAACCATATTCAGTTCATAGCTCCTCCTTAGGCACTTAACTATTGAAATTCAGAATAAAATGAAAACAATGATGCCTTGCAATCTAAGGTAAGTACCTAATCCTAAATAATAAGCTGGGCTCCTTGTAGGTCAGTGGAAAGAAAGAGACTTTAATACCTGACTGCCAAATGCCTGAGTGAAGGCATGAATTCTCCTACAGAACTTCTTAAACATCTATGTAAAATCCAGACTTCACTGCAGAGGCCAAACTTATATTAACTTCAGCAGTGCCAAGGTTTCACCCTCAGTTTTAAGTTCCAGCAGGGTAGAAAGCCAACTTTGGAGAAAGTGATGGGACTGGGAAAAAGGAGAAATTAGAAAGTTGGGGGTGCCATAACAATTAAAATGAGTAATGAATTTCAACTGAGGTAGAACTGGGAAAAGCTGTCAATACGGACAGTGCTGTTTCAGCTGGGATTGGATTCTACTTATTTTATGAAGAATACTTTAGCCGAACAAAAGTAATTTACCAGTGTCTCTTCTGAAAACTGTTGCCATGCTTCTCCAAAGACAAAGCCTGTCCTTCCTTTTCTTACATGCTTTTATAACTTATTTACTTATTTTTATCTTCTATTCACTAACACTTTTCCAAGTTGCTCAGCTTCATTCTTCAATCTCTCCATAGCATGAAAGCTTTATTGTTCTCTGTGAATGCTCCATCACTTACCCCTCCCAGCTCCATGTTTTGGCACAAATGGCCTCTTTTGAGCTTCTGTGTGAAGACCACCTGCAGCAGACCTTGAAATGACTAACGTGAAGGCAGGCTGAGATCAGCTTAAACCTGAGTTTCAAATTTACTCTACAACTCTTGCTGTTTCCTACTCCCCAAAACAACTTCATTTCCTACACCAACTGCTAAAGCAATAGTCCTGAAAGAGGGAGCAATAATTTACAGTAACTCTTCTTAATACACGAACATTAATTTTATTTATTGTACCAAGAACTAAATTTACTAGAGACATAGTCCATGATTGGCATTTTGAAGGAAATATGGTAAATTACTCAAATCTATGGATATAGCTGTAGAGATTTATAAAACATTGCCTTCAATAGTTAGAATATGATATATGACTAGTGCTGAGGTCATGTCCAATGTTCATTTTGCTCATTAACTTTTGCAGGTGGAGTTGAAATAGTTGCCAATTCACAAAATGAAAGAAGTTTTTTGATAATAATATACTGAAAAGTACGTTTGTGAAGATAGACTAAATGAAAAGTGTTACGTAATAGCAAACACAAACTCAGAAACAACACAAACTATTTGCGATTTTTTCATCCTTGAAAAAATATATTTATAAAAAAAATCTATTAATGGTCTGATCCTATGAAGACTCAGTACTAGTCAGAGGACATGTTACTTGACTAGTCCCATGCCTAGTAAAGAGTGCCAAAAGGGACTACCCAGAGTATTTAAGCACTGTGGCTGATACTTACAGGGTCAGTAACAATAGCTCAGTTCTCCAGCTATTCTCTTAATCAGGTAAGAAACACATGGAAATCAATGAAATTGCTCAGGATTAACAATAAGGTGAGTGAGTGCAGAATCAGCCTCAATAGGAAAATTTCTTATAGTTCATTGTGCAACTTAGCAGATAAGAAAAAGCTGCTGTTTTCAAACATCCCAGACACACAGCAGCCAGACACATGCACAAATGCACGTGCTGGGGAAATGAAACTAGCAAGTGGTGTCATTTGTTTTAGCATATGATCACATCTGACAGGCATGAGCTTGTCTCTGATGTGTTTTCTTCTTGGTGCTGGAAAGAAGAAAAATGTGAAGCCAGTTAGGAATGTTTCCGAATGTGATGCTCTCCTTTTTTCCCCCTTTCTTTCTTTTTCCTTTCTTTCAGTAAAAACACTGGAGATGTTTAAAATCCCTAAATCATACAAGGCATATTTTTAATATCTTGTACTAGGGATAACCTTTTTAATAGTACTGGAAATCCCCATATACCATATCTAGGTGTATCCAGATGGATTGCTTCCATATGAAGACATTTTCTTTTGCCATTTTTCATTCTATTGTACATATCTGTAACGTATGCTTTTTATAATGAAGGGCTACTCTTAATAACCTTGTATTTATTTTATTTTATTTTTTTTAGAAAGAGCAGATGTGATGAAGTGAATGAGAGCTATTGGTTTAATAAAGCACAGTCATCTTCCCTCAGATGTTACAATAAACCAGATTAGATAGAGCTCTAATGGAGAAAACTCCAGTGTTACTTCTGCTGTTGATAAATGGTCTGAAATTTCATTTTCTGTGCTCTGTGTATCTTGCATACGTGCCTGTGTTTAACTGTTTAGAATCTGGCACTGTAGCGACATGAAATCAAAGAACCCCAGGATCTCAAAATAGCTCGTTATACAAATGATTATTCCTATCTTATAGGGAGAAGTTAAAGGTGACAAATCCTTCCCTCTCAATTAAATTCCTTTCATGAGAGTCTTTAGTACATTTCTGACTATAATGTCAGTCAAGCAATAACAGAAAACTCAGTGTCATTATGGAAAAAAGACGTTAAAACCTTTTTAGGGCTGGAGAGAGGGGATGTGCGAATGTACTTCAAAGAGAGGGTCTTGTTTTCCTTTTATTCCCTCAGTATTTCCATGAAACCTAAGGCAATGACATCACAACAAAACAAGGTTGCCAAGATATACTATACAAAAACATGTTTTCACATGGTTACATTTTCTGCAAATTATAGTTCTTGCAGTATAAATCAGAATAATTGTTCAAATCAGAGTGACTGTTGAAACAGATTTACAGAGATCAAATCAAAAATGTAATAATTCTTGTGGTTTCACTAATGCTCAGAGCACCAAATAATTCTGAAAATTTTGGTTGTCAGTTATATATAGTGTTTACATTAACATGCTGCTTGAACAGAGAAAATATATATTTTAAGATGAAAATGTGAATCCAGGGTTACAAGAATGTTTCTGAAACAGCTAAGTCATCTTGTTTCAAGTAAAACCAGATGTTTGCTTAAAGTGAAAGGCAATCATTTCTTTTAATTATGTTCACTGGTTAGGCCACCAGGAATATCCATATGTGCACACAATGATCCAATTAAAATCAAAGACCTTACGATGGAGAAAGCAATCAACAACTGAAAGACCACCAAATGACATGTGAGGCACTGACCTGGATTCCACTACCTCCATTCACTCATTTTCACTCAGCAAGTTGAACAGGAGAGATTGCTGGAGTCTGCCAAGGTCCCCTGGGTGAGTCACATCCCCGGGACCTGGAGGTATCTTCAGGTGCGATGGTCTCCTAAACAGTTGCTCCAAATTGATGGACTTGGACTAAACACATTTCTCAACTTTGTGCAGGGTCGATATCTGCAAAAAATGTTCGGTATGCAGTAAGGAAACAGCTGCATCGCTCCTCTTTGGTCATTTCAGCCTTTAGGATATGTGATATCATGGTGAGTCTAGTGGAAGAGAGAAAAACATGGAAATTCATAAAGTGTTTTGCATGAATACTTCACCAGAAGAGAAGCGGATGGATAAATGGATAAAACAAGTGGATTTTCATGTCCTCCTGAAATCCTGTAACTTTCCTTAGCAGACACCATGAGCACAAAACATTAGGATGAGGCTTCTTAAATAACCCATACTCTAACAGCTCTTCCTGTCCTGGATGTTTCATACGTGCTTATCACCTGAATTATTGTCGGTGACTGATTGCTTTGAAGATTAATAACATCTTTCACGGTTTAAAATTTCTATTCAAAAATATGTTGCTAATGAATCCAAGGATCTATTCTCAGTCATCCTATGAAGAAACACCAAAAGCTCTGGCCTGTGGGAGAAGATGCACCTTCTACTGCTTCACGGAGCAATAAACCACCTTCTGGGAACTGCCGCCTGCCTCTAGTAGGGCTTCCTCAGCTCCTCTGTGATCTTACCAGCAGACAAGTACAGCTCTATAACTATCTATTTCAATGACAAATATGTTTTGTACATAAAAAATCATGCATTGCATTTATTTACTATATAATACACACATAATATTCACATAAACACACGTGTACACAAGCACCGCATATATGCATGTAATATGTTGCAGATGGATATAAAATAACATCATATCCTCTTGTTTTTTTAATAATATTCTTTCTGGAGTTGAACATTTTCTCCAGGAAGACTTGGCCAGTTAATTACTTCTGTACATAGTTTTCAATTGGTACTACCTCAGCTTAAAGGTACAGGACTCTTCTTTTCTGTGGCACTCATCTTATCCAGTGAGCCTACTTTTATCTTTTTCTGAAGGATACTCAGTTTTCTGGTGGTCTTTTATGTCAAACAGTTTCTTCACCACGTTATGAAAAAGAAAAGAAAAGGAAAAAAGTGAAGGAAAGAAAACTTAGCTTCAGTAAAAGATGTTCTCTGGCCACATGCATTTATCAGAAAAGCTGGTATTTTTGGGCCAGACTGAATACATAATCAGGTGACAAAATGTCTTTACAAAAATCTGGATAAAATACACGGCTCCAGTGAAGCCATTAGGATTTTTAACCCTAATTTCAATGAGCCCAAGAAACAGCCCTTTCTATTTTTCCATGCTACTTCTGTCATGGTGGGGTAGTTTATTTTACATGTACAGTTTCTGTGCTGGTGGTGTTCTCCTCTACTGTTGTGCATGATCTTGTCTCAATTGCTGTATTGTTTTGATTTTCAGCAAAGACCCTCACTGAAGGAGAGATCCTTCCCTTCCATCCTTACAAGACAACCTTTCCCTCACCTAAACATAAAACTTAGCATTAAGTTCAGCCTCTACAGTGTCCTTTGGTAAACTTTTATATGTATATGTAGACACCCATCTCCATGACAATTTTATTTTGGTCTTGTGAGTCCTGTGGCTGTGTACAGTCTTTTAAATGTTCCTCTTTCATATGGCTTTACTTAACTGCCAGTGTTTTAACAGGGGCCTTAGTGCATTGTGTCCAGTCCCTTAAAGCTCGTCTCATTGTTCTGACTAATAAGCAGTTACATTAAAACTTTGGGCCAGGATATTTAGAGGGAAAAAAATCATGCAGATCCTGCAAATTTAGCAGCAGACATTTGATCTTTGCTGATTAGCTTGTAGATGATGTTGCCAGCAATATCTTCTGCAAGGCATACTCCTGTCTTGAAATATAACATCTTCACCAGTTTTCAGCATGAGACAGGAACCGAAACTAGTTAGCATTGGAGTGGATGACCTCCAAGTACCTCTGGCACCGCTTGATGGAAAGTAGATGGCATTAACGCTGATATAGAAGAGCTGCAGGCAGGCTAATTTGTAAACCAGCAGGATCCCAAACTATGTCCAAAATATTATTTATGACTAAAAGTTATAAAATAGAGTTAAGGCAGATTTTATTGTTTACTTATCCAAGTCATAAAATATACAAGCACAGCAAATATAAACAACAGCAAAATAAGCTGAGCGAAGGCAAACTTTCAGCCAGCTTAATCATCCCTAAATTCTAAATATTATCTCATGACAGATAGTTGCTGGACCCCGCGAAGGACTATACCAAAACCTATTCCCTGTTCCATGCAGACCACCCCTATCGAGGACACTTCCATGCAACTGTATTATCACATATCGTGCCTTGAAACAGAAAAGTTCATTTCCTTGTCACCATTTGGTGAGTCTTATGCTGGAAAAGGGCCTACTGCCTACCTTTCTCGTACCAGCTTTTGCAGACGGATTGGTCTTTTCCAGTATCTTTGAAGGAACAGTCAAGAATGTCTCCCTTCCTTACTCTGCTGGTCTGGGTGAGTTTTTCTAGTCTAGTTTTTATACCCTCTCCATCACTAAATTCTAAACATTTACCAGTGGCATCTTAAGTGATACAAGTAATATCTGTTACACATACTGTGAGTTCTTGCTCATTCTCATTTATGATTCTTCTTTTCCATACTGATTCAGAAGCAGTACATACTTCTTTCTGTACACACTTCTTCCCATAGCTTATCTGAGAATGGCTCAGGAAAAGGACATAAAATCAGAGGATAACATAAAAAAGGATCACAAATTATATAAATAAAACATTTAATAGATCTACGTGCCCATGCAGGGTCCATATATTCACCATGACAGACATGTGCATATCTGGTTTTAAATCTTCCAACGACCAGGACTCTACAACCTCTGTAGACAATTTATTCCATTTCTTGTCTGTGGTTTTTTTTTCCTTATATATAACAAAATTGTCCCTCACTGCAAGTTAAACTGGTTGCTTTTTGTTCTATGCATCATGGCTGTGAAGAGCAGATCATTCCACTTTCCTGTATTTTAGAGACTCCTAAAACTCAAACACTTGTTTTTGAAGCCCCCTGACTATATGGGCTGGATTCAGCATACCTGGAATGACTTAATTAACAGAATTAACACCATATGACTGACTTGATCAATCTGAACCAATCATCCTATTTCAACCTAGGCTGAAAAAAACATTTCTAGAACTTGCAGACAAATTGTATTTTGGATGGAAATGTCATTGTAAAATATCAGAAGTTCGCAAAGTGAATCCATTTGCACAGCTACTTTGTGAAACTTTGTGAAAAAGTGAGGCTTAAATAGGAAAAGTCCAATATTTGTCTTTTCCTCTCCCACTTCTCCGTTCATTTAGTCAGAAAATGAACTCAGTGTTCAACAAAAGTATGTTTTATATCAAATAATATCTAATTACTACATTTGTTAAATAAAGATTAATAATTAAGCAGCCTGAAATGCAATTGCTATTATAGTTTACAGATAAGAGAAAAGCTTTTGAAAGGATCTTAAATAAACTACAAAAACATGGGCTAATCTTATGAACAAATGAAACTCCATAATCCTGCTTAGGCCATGGTCGGCTGGTAATGCATTCGCAATTAACGTACTGTGTGATTTATGGAAGTCAAAAAGGAAATTACTCAAAACCATCTACACCGAGTGCTTGTAACTAGCTCCCACTCTCCCAAAGGACAGGACTTTAACCATCGCCATGGCTCAGCTGAGGAGATCTTTGACTTGTTTTGCAAAATGTTTGCCTGACTTCTTCAACTTCATTGGTTAAATGTGCTTAGCTCAGTAAGATAACTGGCACACAATGTTATGCAAGACTTCTAACTTCAGTATCAATCCTTATAAGATATTTTGTAACAAATGGAGGAGTCTATTTTTATTCTATTTTCATATTCATTGAGGAAAATGTTCAGACTAATTAATTTCCATTAACATCTAGAACTCAGAACACCAATAAATATAATTATGATCTCTTTCCATTTGTAAAATTTTAGACTATTTCAGTCCGTTCTAGTTCTTAAAAGATCTATGCAGGATATGAATATTAGTGACAATGATAAAAATGAAAACTTTTTTCACAAAGACTCAAAATTCCAAAGTTGTTTTAATTTTAAAATCTTTACAATAAACTGCTTTTACCATGTTTTTAAAAAGGCGACATTGTTTAAAGTTACCACGTTAAAACCTATTGAGACCATTTTGATGTAATATGTACATTATAATAAAAAAGAACCAATGAAAACTTGAGCAAAGTATTTGTGAGTTTTCTTTAGCCATGATAATCTACCAGAAATCCCAATGGGAAAAAATTCAGTAATATAAGGTAAGAAAAAAAGCAACTTGCAATCTTGAATACAAGTTGCTCTCAACTTGTTGATCCTGCTTTAATTTTTTTTTTTTAATTTTTTTTTTTTAACAGGAAAACTGGGCTGAACTACTAATTTGTTGGTATTGAGGAACAAGATGTGGTTCAAGGCTTATGTCAAAGCAAGCCCCTGACCCATGCATATTCAACTGTTCTTTTTGGTCTCCACTGTAGAAGAAATGCATTGTGGAGATACAAGTAGCAGAGCTGATTCACAACAATGGCACCATTAGTCTTAGCTTGAGAGAAACTGATTTTACCAGTGAAAAAAGCGCAAACAAAAATATAGGATTCCATGACACTTCCTGAGCAAAAAAAAATGAGAACTCATGCTCCGCTAAGTCTTTTCCTGCTTATTGGTAAGTGCAGATATGCATTTTAAGGACTACTGTAACTGATGGCAGTGATTCAGCTGATCTGAAATGACTGCACTTTTAAACTTCACCAGTACAGTGAACATACAGGATCCACAAATAGGTAGTACTTCCAGTGTCTATTTGATCTTCACAATGCTATTGGGAAAATTGACTACTAACAAAGAACAAATGCATTTGAAAATCAACAAGAAGTTTTGTTCAGTGGTAAATACCTACACCAAATGAGATTCTAATTCATCTTTCCTTTTAAAAGCTGTAAATGTCAGACAACTGGCTCTGCTCTGTGATCTGCAGACAACTTTCAGCTAGTGCCTGCAGACAGAGAGCTGACGAGGGACTGCAGAACCCAGCTGGAGCTGGGAAGGGGTTGGGAGGACAGGCTGTCCCTAATGGTCACTACCAAGTGAGCCAAGAGATGGTGAGACCCTGGTTCTGCAAAGACAGACGGAGACCTGCAGGCAGAATTTTGTCAGCTGCAACCTCCCAGCCTGTTGATGCTACTCGCCGACCACTTTCATGGTGCAGTCAAAACTGATCTCAGTATCATATCAACATAGCCAAGAGAACTTGGAGAAACTGTGCACATTCTGATTGCAGCCTGGCAGCAGCAGCCCAGGCTACATGTACCCTGGTGGGTTTAAGGTGTGGGGGCAGCGGTAAAGGTAAGAAGCTGAAGGAAGCAGTCCTTCACACACTCCCTATTCCACCAAGCAGCAGCTCCTGAAATGGCCTGGAATTTGGGTGAGAAGCAAAGAAGATATCTGTTGGTGGAATTGCCACCATCAGTATCACAGCTGTATCTGCCCCGGCCTTGTAAACAGAAGCATTATAATAAATTTCAAGGAAATTATGGCATTTCTCACTTTAAGGGATGAAGATACTGCTTGGGTTAGGGTATGTGGGTGCAGGGAAGGTTTTTATATGGTCCACAGCCACGTTATTTTGTCATCTATCCCAGCTTGCCAATAAATTTAATCTTGTTCACCAAATTCAACCATACTTGTTGGCAGAACAGACAATTAGTACGTATTAAAAGATCTGGCAAATAGACTACTGGATTAAGAAAAGACCACAGGTTAGCAACTCTACTGTCAGAAAAGCTGCTGTGTCTGCACGGTGACATTACCAGACATCAGTGAAGCCATTCAGAAATTTTCTCCCCAAAGCAAGGCTTATTCAGGTCTGGTCTTCATGGGAACAATTTGCATCTTGTTTTTGTTTATTGGTTGCTTGCTCAGGGTCTTCTGAGGGAGCTGGATGTTTACATTGTTTCTCACTTATGGTGAAATACTTTTTCTGAATACAAGATCTTGAAGAACTGTCCCATATTTTCTGGGAAACAACTTTCTGGTAGAATTATCACATCCAGTTGACTGGTATTATTTTTTTACCAATGCACACATACTTTGTCCCCCAACAAGTCTGCCTGTTTCGAGTAAATAAGAAATGACACTTTTTTTAAAAGGAAACAAAGGAGAAATTCCATTTTCCTTTGTGTACCATGTATTTATCTCTTAAGTGCTCTCAGATATACAGTTTCAATTTTTAAAAAAAACAACTTAATAAAGTTGCACTTCTTTTTCCTTTTAAGCTCACAAAACACTACATGTAGAACTAAAATAATCATGAAGCATAGCCTTAGAAGAAATAATACGCAGTAGGTTTCTATAATCTGTCCAACGCTTAAGTAAGAAAATTTCCCATTTCTACAATTGAGTTAGAAATTAGAATTATATACTTTAAAAGTTTCAGAAGAATGAAAATGAGGATTTGAAGACAGAGTATTAGACCATTTCACACCAAAAGATTTCGGAAGGATGCATGTTCTGCTAGGTGCATGTTCTGCTGAATGTCTGTGTACAGCATTTCTTAAGCAAACAATGTACATGGAGCTTTTTGTCATGTTTTTCAGTCCTTCTGGAATTCTTACAATTTCCTGAAAGGTACACATTTGTTTCCCAGAGGAAGTAGCTGAATTGTAACAAACTCAGTGTTTGCTGAAATCAAGTTGTGAAGTCAGGTAGTAGATAATACATACTGCTGGATGAAAGCTCTTTCCATTATTCCTGCTTTGCTGTGATGTCTTTTTAGGTGAGTTACACTTATGATCAGAAAAATGTGTAAAAAATTCTGGTGTAATCTAGACTTCATTCTAAGCATTATGTTACAAATATCAGTACAAGTTCAGAGTACTCCAATTCTGAAACATACAAATCTGTCACACATTTTGAAAGAAATACAAGCAGTTCCTTGTCATCAAAAGTATCTCTCCATTACCTTCATTTTCATCTTTCCTGATTTATAAATTGTTAGTCTAATAACCAAATACACAAAAGTAACTTCTAACAGCTTGAAACCAGCTTAGGAGCTTTTCATTTGCAGAAAACATACCAGTCTGTGCATTGTCAACTTATGGACCAAAGTACTTCAGCATTTCTATGTAATTAAATTGACAAAATATTTCCTCTAATCATGTAATTTTGAAAATCTTTTGGAACCTGAGAAAATGTTAGTCTAATAACCAAATACACAAAAGTAACTTCTAACAGCTTGAAACCAGCTTAGGAGCTTTTCATTTGCAGAAAACATACCAGTCTGTGCATTGTCAACTTATGGACCAAAGTACTTCAGCATTTCTATGTAATTAAATTGACAAAATATTTCCTCTAATCATGTAATTTTGAAAATCTTTTGGAACCTGAGAAAAAAAAAAATATTTTATTATCTCTTGGTTTAGGCCTGGGATGTTTCTTCTACAGTGCATTTTGTTGTATTGTGCAATTTATAAAAAGTGCAACTTGCTGGAAACAATGGTCTTTCTCATTTTGCACCATGTGCATACAAACTGCCATTTTACAAAATCAACAGGCTGCAAATGGCAATAGAGTGTCAAAGTTAAATTATATTATTTATTTATTTATTTATTACATTTCACATTTTCAGGTATTCTTAGGTGTCTTGAAAATAATTATACAGGCTCTGATTCTTCCATTACAGTAGTAGTCGATGTTTGTCTCAAATTTCTGAATATCTCTTGTGGTTTGAGGCATACATGACTGTATGAAAAAACAGGCCCTTCCCCACCACGTCTGTAGGTGTCCTCATAACAGAAAGAGAAGCACATTACTGGGAGTACAAGAAGTTTTTATCCTGACAGGATGCTTCGCTAGCTTTCTGCAAGTCCCAGGCAATACATAGAACTCTGTTACAAGGACATGATCTACAAGAGTGATCTTGGATAACAACACAACACACCTCTATTTCTTCCACAACACTGGGGACTAGGCATTTCTTAACAGAAGTTTCACTGAGGAGGGAAAAATAATTGGCAGAATAATGGTTACAGTCCATTTTGTTTCATGATTTCTTAAATCTAACAGCCCAATATGCATATCTGACTCACTTTTGTGTAGAATCATAGAATCATAGAATCATTTGGGCTGGAAGGGACCTTTAGAGGTCATCTAGTCCAACCGCCCTGTGGTGAGCAGGGACATCTCCAACTAGATAAGGTTGCTCAGAGCCCCATCCAGCCTGACCTTGAATGCCACTTTGTAAAAGCCTTACAGCAGTTTTTACTGATACATACAACATCATCTCCCCCTTCCTTCTGGAAAGACCAGCCTCTTTATTTCAAGTACTCACTGATAAAATATTATGACCCAAACAGTGACCCTGATGTTATATCCCTAACAGATATTTCAGCCCACAAAAATCCATAAATAATACTTAGATGCAAACTTCAATCATTATCACTCCTTCTGCTCTTTACTTCCAGTCTTATGTGGTCTTTGGACTCAGACTCTGTGGCCCAAGCAGACAGTTTTAGCCCTTTAGATAAGTGTATGGAATAAAATAATTGTTAAACATTGAAGTACTGAGTATATAAGTAATTCAAACTGCAATTATTTTAGACAGAATTATTCTGGAAGTATATTTCAAGCTTATCTTTTGATATTTCAGAGGCAGTGGAATTAATGTCTGCATAAAGCATGTGAAGAACGCTAGGATTCTTTGATTTTAAAGTATTCTGCAGCATTGATTTATGCATGTGAGTATTTACAAATGGTTAAAGCCCAACTCTTCATCTTCCTTTTGAAAAAAGGACTTAGTTTCAGGTGAGTTCTTGAGGAACCGATTTACTCCTTGGTGCTCTTCTTTGACTCCATCTCATTGTTCTTCACAAATCTTTGCACTGTGGACATCAAAATAAGGCTCCACGGTGGTTTGCACCAAATTTGAGGAGCTACTGATGACTGAATGCTTCGCTTTTATATATCCAAATATCATATTCAACTTTGTATCCATTAGTCCACATGAGGAGTCTGCAGCTGTTTATCCACCATGATTTTTCATCCCTTTTAAAGATATGACCTTCTTTTTCATCTGCTTGATGATGATTCTTTGCTTAAAATTATTTATTGGGACCTATTGCTTAGGCAGATTACATCTATTTAATATGTTCTGTTGATTCCATGCCCTTTCAATCTCAATGAAAGAACATCAACAAAAATTAAAATATATAACACTGACCTTTTTCTCTTACCATCAGTGTAATATATATTGCTGTAATGTTATTGCTACATCGAAGTATTTTGACATCTATTTTCATAAGCAAATGCTAGTTGTCTTTAATTAAATTCTTGAAATTTATCATGAATCAGGTTGACTAATATATATTCCATGCTTTTGTCTATAATCAGCATCCCCCTGACAATCCTGTAATCACTGTCATCACCATATTTATTCCTTTTACATATAAGCTCAGCACTATCTTTCTTCCAACGGTGTGGCGTTTCCAAAGTCTTGAAATACTGACTGAAAGTAAACACTATTGATTCTAAAATCTTCCTTGGGCAGCTATTTTAAATCTCTGAAAAGGAAAAAATCTGGATCTAATGCTGATCATTAAAGAACTTGGGTTATTACTAGACAATACCATTTTTATATCATGTAAATGTATTATCTACGTTTTTCTTTGAATTCAGAACATAAATATTTATTAAACACAGATGTCTTTTTATGTATTGTTATTTACTGTTCTAAGAATGGATCAATAATCTTGTTCATTTTCTTTTCATTTCCCAAAAAGTGCTTTCTTCATATTGCCCTTAACACTTACTGCCAGATTTCCTCTTCGCAGTATCACTTTTCTACAGCTTCCAATATAAAAAACCCAACCAAATCCACATTATAAGTAGTTTTCTTGCTACACTTCTTATAGGTGTTGTTATTGCTTATAGGTGTTGTTACAACACTATAGGTGTTACTGCTGCTTTCATTGGTAAGCATTTTGGTTCTTTTAAACAAGCTTTTCAGTTGTGGAATTACGCTGTTTAGGGTTTGAAGTAAACAGTTCTTAATTACCATTCACATTTTTCTGATTAAATTTTTCCTCCCAGATGATTTGATTCATAATTGTTTTCAGCTTTGTGAAATGGATCCTTTTAAAGCACAAAGGGTATGCACACACGCACACGCACACGCACACACACACACATGCTGCAGACATTAACACATGTGTGTGCATGTGTGAGTATTGAGGAGTGCGTGCGGGTGTGCGTCTGTATGTGTATTGTACAGCCATGCACAGATGGTTAGGATTTTATTATGTTTATACAAAGCAACTATAATCAAGTCACAAACACTTGAGCTGAACCACAAGTACTGGGAAATTCTTCTACTAACTTGATGTCTAACGCAGAGTTGTCCTGCGTCGTATGCAACACTTTCTGACTTAGACAATCAACATGTACAGTATTTTGAAATTCTTGGGACATTCAGTACTGGCAGCATGCAGCTGCCAGCCAGCATTTCCCAGCCTCCTGAAGTCCCCCAAAAGAAATCCTTCATCCTTCCCTAGGCACTGAAGATTGGTGCTGCTTATTTGATTTCTTCATAGTGACCAACACTGACAATAATCTAGAAATAAATTAAGATCAGAATATGAATAGCAGCATAGCAGAATATAAATGCAAATTATAGATCTTTCTGTTATTTAACTATAATCACATTAATACTAAATAAGACAGTCAGAAAATATTGAAGAGGCAGACATTTGGAAGTTAAAATAAGTAGGTTATTTCCATGAGCAGAGATCAAAAAGCCAATCTGATCAAACCCAACCAAAAGTTATAGACTCTGTGGTGTCAGATAGAATAATTTCATATCAGAAATTAGAAATAAATACATCCATCTTATACAGATAGGGGTAATTCAGCATTAGTAGTATCTGATTTTCCTATATGTAGCAGAATAAAAGTTTTTACCTTTGATGAACTTGTAAGAGAAGAAGAGTTGGGGTCATTGCTACCATTTATTATAGGCGTACATAAGGGTACCTCAGCAGTTATCCAAGATCTGTTTTGAAACCCAGGAAGAGATTGCATTGCCTAAATAGAAGGATTCAGTGTCATTTTAGGCACTGACTTGTCTCCTACCCGGCCTCCACGTGCCTCTGCAGAAGGGAGTAGAGTTTCTGAAGTCCTGAGACCTATCTCCCAGCTCCACTCGTATCTTGGATACTTTGAGGAACCTCAAATGCCCCTCCGTGCTCACTTTTAGGCAACAGAGTTCCACTCATAGCCTCTAACTTTAGGTTTGGTGGACCCGATTTCTTTCTTAACAGGTTGGCCATCTACCAAAAAGATCAAGGTAAAATGTAAGTTTCACATTTAAACATTTAATCTCTTACTTATTTGTGTTCACTTTCCTTTCCTATAGATATGATCATGTATTTTATACACTCCATACCAGTGCTATGTATACATTCATATCTTATCTGTATTGTACTGACCCTCATTTTCTTACTAGTTCTTATGTTTCAGATTTTAAGTAAAGGTCTGCTCTTAGTGTTTCTGATGCAAAAATTTGCATCGTTCTCAGTTCAGAACTGGGGGCAGGGGTTTCAGCATTTCTAGCCTTCTTGCCTTCCCTTCTTCTCTCAGCACAGTGCCTTCTAACTGGGTTCACTGTGAAGTTCCCAAGAACCTCACAAGTTCTCCTTCTGCAGTGATGCATGTCTGACATACGTCCTTCTTTCTCCACCAAAAGTAATCAAATGTTTCATTAAACTGCAAGACCCTTGCAAAGATTGGAAATGAGTTGGACAAGATAAGCTATTCAACTCTCCGTCTCTTGCAAGAGCAGGGTATTTTCCACATTGCCTACACTGAGACCTGACAACCAGAGAGAACCTTCAGCAATGTCCCTTCCAGACTCTTTTCCTGCTTGTGCTCAGAAGATGAGCACATGAGCCCTTTTCCTGGAGCTGTGGAGAACACTGCCTGATTCTGATGCTTTCAGTCTGACAAAGCTTATTTCTTATACCTCTCTTATTTGGTTGCTTGGTCATCAGTTCTTCTTTCTTGAAGAATAAATAATAATGAGTAACAATGAAAAATTATAATAATAATAAGTAATAAATTCTCTGAAATATATCACAACCTCTTTAATGCCTAATTGTCAAAATACTTTTCAGTCCATGGTTAGTCTCCGCAGTATAACTGCGT
Source organism: Cariama cristata (assembly GCF_000690535.1). Classification (NCBI taxonomy): domain Eukaryota; kingdom Metazoa; phylum Chordata; class Aves; order Cariamiformes; family Cariamidae; genus Cariama; species Cariama cristata. Next base: position 103,518 of record NW_009596209.1, on the reverse strand, counting down.
CCTCCCAAAACAGAAAACTTTTCATTTTGCAGAGCCACGAAGGGGAATTGAGGACCATGATTGCTCATCAGAGGAACCACATAGATGACAGACATGCTTTTACCCCACTGTGATTTTGAAATAAAATGTTTATTTAAAGGACTGTATCTTTATAGATGTTATTCAAAGGACCATATTTTCATAGATGTTAGTTTGCTCAGAGGCAAATGTAGTCATGTTAAACATACATTTGCAGCATAATCTTCTTGGTGAAGGGCCAGGCAAAAATTAGTAGATTATTGAAATGTGTTGTCTTGGAATCACTCAATAGTCATCAGAAAAAAAATGAAAGAATCTCCAGAGAGGTTTTATTCCACTCATTTCAGGATGGAATTAAACAACTTTCTGATATGTCTGTTTCCTTACAGGGACCATGTTAGCTGTACCTGTCAGACACTCAGCATTTAGACAGCTGAAGTTAAGTTTTCAAAATCCCACATTAAAGTCAGAAATCCCTTTTTGCTATATATCATTATTAATGACCATTTAAAAAATTGTCTCTAGCCTCTGCTTTTGTTAAGAGCTTGATTTACAACAGCCCTTAGGACATTATCTGCTGATTATGCTGACAGATTAATCAAGCAGTGTGTTAGCTAAATTTATGGCACATCATATCACATCTCCACTGTTATAGATACGAAGAAAAGAATAGTTAGTATGCCTTAATCTTCTATTTGAACATAGTTTTCATTTTAGGTTTTCTGATGCCCTAATGTTTAAAAAAAACAAATAATAAACTAGGATGTATTTACCATAATGATTGCATAGCAGCTCACATAGTGGTTAAAATTAATGTTCTCATTAACTGTGTCAAAGATCAAGCTATTATACATAAGCACGCAAATGCAATGATGGCATGCACAGTATATGATCTCAAATGGACCTCTGTTGTTTGAGTCGGTACATACATTGGTGTCTTGAACCATAACTAGAGCTTCTGGGAGCTGCCGATACACAAATAAAGTTGTTATCATGCATAGCAATAAAGAGGGGACATTCACTCTCCTAATACCTCCTTGTGGAACTACCACATCTTTTTTGAAAGCAAAACTGTCCAAAGGTTCTCAGTCTGTGAAGCTGAGCTTTATCAGAACACAAAACTGGGGAAAGATGTTAAATAACAAAAAAGTTCTAAATATATCTTACCCTAAACCCATTGTATCCTAACGTGGCAAGTTCTTTTCTCCCATCTTGCTCTCTAACTTTTCAGCATTGTCCTGGTTTGAATAAACCCTACCCTCTTTGGGAAATGCTCCTTCTTTCTTAAACTTGCCGGTGTATTTGTTCCTTGCTCCTCTTTGTAGTCACCAGCGTGCTCTAAACATATAGGTTTGCCTGCCCCATCTTGTAGAGCAGAATGTCTCCCCAGCAAGCACCCCAGCTGACCTCCAGGGAAGCTGAACTTTGCTATCCGTCGGGAAAGTTTTGCCTGACACACATTGCAGCAACCTAAGCAAAGCAAACGGGCTGCCCTCCTAGCAGAGCGAAATGTTAACATGCAAAATAAAGTTTGAGCAAACAAGTTTTGGTAGTGCCAACACTAGCATACACAAGTTGTGAAACTCGGGCAGTGCCGCACTGCGCCTGAGATCCCATGGGACACTCTCAGCAGCCTCTCTTTTACATGAATGGAATTTGTACCTACATTTCCACTGTTAAGCTGTTCATAACAAAATGCTACTCTTTTGTTAAATAGTAACTTGCTCCTCATCTTCTCAGAAGGACAGGTTAGCACTGTACATGATGCAAAGATAGGAACTGGCTCCAGAATGACAGGCTATGTGCCTAGATCTAAACATCTGCACCTGTAATCCTCTGCCTTTCTCTCTTTCATCTCCCAGGGGTGCCTTAGGCCTTATTTCTTGCTCCACGTTCGCTATTACCTGTCTCTCCAAAGTGCTTCTCTATCTATGTTGATAGAGTGAGGATAGCTAGTGAGTGGCCTTGCCCTTAAAGGACTGATCAGAAATTTGAAAAGTCTATAAAATGCAATGATTTTGATTAAACTCTTGTTGGATAACACATTTCTGCTTGTTTTCTAGAAAGAGGGCACCACATTACAAAAGTAGGGAATAAGTGACTGCTCCAAGTGTACTCCATACTAATCTTGAAGGATACTTGAACAGCTACGAAAACAGATACCCTTATCAGTGACCTAAATTGGAGGGTAGTATCAATCATGGTTTTGCCATTGAACTACTATGTGATATTGTGCAACTCATTTCTCTCTCTGGGCCTGTTTCCAACCTTCCTTCCTTCCTTCCTTTTTCTTTCTTTCTTTCTTTCTCTCTCTCTGTCTCTCTCTTTTTCTTTCCCTCTTTCTTTTTTTTCCTTTCTTTTTTCTTTTTCTTTCTTTCTTTTCTTCCTTCCTTCCTTTCTTCCTTTCTTTTCTACTTTCTTTTTCTTTCTTTCTATCTATCTTTCTTTCTTCTTTTTATGTGCTTATCTATACATCTGGCTTTTGATTTGTCTTCAAGCAATGCTTGGTAGCTTTTGGCACTGATGCTGGATGGGGCTCCTACGAGCTACTGTAGTATTATCATCCTCGTCATCCTCAACCATGCATGTTGGTTTTTGATTGCATGTCCCACAATATGCCTGAACATCAGTATGGACTCTGTGAAAGGAGTTAGACATGGCCCTGACATACATGAACATTACTCCCTCTGAAATCTCTGGGAGTTATGTGTACATCTGAGGGCAGAGTTCAGACCATAAAGTTTAAGTACAAGCATCTGGGCACAATTTTCTCCAGTGAGCAGGATTCCAAGTTTCTGTAACATCTGCTGTGGGAACTATAAGTACTTTATATTAATGTTTTACACTGTGTTAGCTATAATCACCTTTTTAATGGGAAAAAATGCAGTCATCTCCACCTGGTGATTCCAGTGATGTGGACACCTGTCTGCTAGGAATTGGACTGAGACCATCAATGCATTTCACACAAGCAATTGAACGGCTATGAGATGGTAATGGCCTTAGGTTATAATTTGCAAGTGACCCATGCGTGCTGGGTTTTTTCCAGCAGACATCATTTTCAGATAAGCTCTTGTTTCTCTGTAGGGATTCAGCTAGTTCTATAGCTTCATATTTTTGCAAACTGTTTGGCTAAGAGATAACAAATGCATTCACACATAGGAAAAGAAAGAATCCTTTAGCAGTGCTGTTTGTACAGAAATCAGAACAATGCTGTAGAATCTATTATTCTTAATACTTATGTATGTAAATATATAGCTACCAATAATGGTTTAATGTTTTCTAATACCATCAGTAGTCTTCTTAGCTGTTTGTGGTTTCTTGATGTTTGTTGTCAATCTCATCATGCACACGATCCTGATTAAGGAGAAGGACTTGAATAGAGTTTATACTTAAAGCTAATTTTGCCCAACTACCTAATTAAGGGTATAGTGAAAAGAAGTATAGTCACACAGCCCACGCTCAGGTGTATGTTGCCATTTGTAGACTGTTATCAATATTTTAGCCAGTCAGATAAAAGGAAGCTGGAATAAATCTGCACTGTCACTTTTTTACTGCAGTTGTAAAATGTCATTATAATAAAAGATAAGCTGTAGCTGAACTATAGAAGGAGTTACAAAGAGCTAGGTATGGACCTGGATACATTTTAACTAAAAATAAATCCTGCAAGAATCTTTCTATTGGAGGAGCAATATTTTACCTCTCCTGCTCCTATGCTTACTTTAGTTTCAAAACTGTCCAAAAGGCATTATTTTCAGCTGCATTTTTAAATTAGTTCTTACTGCCTGGCCTGTGGAAAATTAGTTAAAGAAAAACTAAAATTTAGTAGTAAACTTTTCCTATAGTTTCCCATTTTCTCTGTGATACACTATTGATAGACAGCATACCATTCCCTATGAAAAGGAAGAATATATTTTGGAAAACAGATGGGGATTCGGTTTGTTCCAGTATGAAAGTAAATCATGCCCTAGATCCCTATCTGATACAGTACCGGGCCATACCCTGGTCTGCTGTCAGCATTACGAGAAGGGGTTTCTGAACTTACAAAGACAGCTGTACGGAGATATACATGTATTACACATATAAACAGAATTTGTAAAATGGAATGCGTACATAAATCCCAGCATTCTATTAAAAAGCCACGTAGGAGTCTTTTTACCATCAGTAAAGGAGAAACCATTGAGTAACTTCCATCTCCCCTGAATGAACCCCAGTATGAACCTCCCGGAGATAAAATCAACCTCCCGCAGAAGAATGGTGCGCAAGGGTATACCATGTATCTGCGAAACCCCAGGGATAAACTCCTCTCTTCCTCTGCAGTTGTAACTCTCGGGTCACAGCACCTCAATGCAGTTTTGCCTTCTTGGATCAACATGAATTACTTATCAGAGTTTTTTAATCATGCACCGTGTGTTTGCTAAGTTGTAAGCCAAGTGACAGAAGTACTTCTAATACTTCCCTCTGAGTCAAGGGTTAGTAGGTAAGATACCAACCTAGTTGAAAAAGGTTGGTTTACTAAAGCCAACTTAAAGTCAATACAGGAGTATAATTTTCCTCTACTTGTGATCTTCTTCCCACTGATTCCAGCTCCAAGCATTGAGATGGACTGATGAATGCATGTTTTTACTGGATAAGCAGGTAGGGAAGTTACAGACAAAGAATTCCACAGAACCTTTATTTTTACCATACTGAAGCTGTTGCTAAGGAGTAGGTTTTCTTCCATGCAAAATAAAATGAAATTGAACAGACTGAAATTCTCCAGTTTAAACTGCATGTTATTAGCACTGGCTAAGAAAAGTCTTAATTTTCTGGCACCTTCAAGCAGTATGTCTTCAAAAGGAAAATTTAATAACTTGCTTCTTACCACAAGAATGGACCGTAAGTGGTATTGCCAGTCAACAGTTTTAAGCTCTTCAGCTGTCTGGATGTGAATGGCCTACGAGCATCTTTCTGGATTCACCAATGTTGTGGGAACCTTCCACTTACACTTGGATTGAGAAGTGTGAATTCTTATTTTGCAAAGAGCCTGGGGATCTTGCCAAAGTTAATATTCTGGGGTCCATATGTGTTAAGTGATCAGCAATTCTGGAATACAGCATCAGAGAGTCAAATGGGGGAAGCCTCTCAGAGACACTTCAGCCAAGGAAAGGAATTTGGATTTTTTCAAGAATAACTTTAAAGCAGAGAAATGGCCAAGAACAGATCATTTGAATTTTGGAAAAATTTAAGACAAGAGAACTTTTGTCCAGTCTATGTGGATCACAAGCTGTTTTAGGGGGTGCTTTTTACAGCAATTTTCTGCGTTGCTCTGAGACACACACACTTTGCTTAACATTGACTGTGTAAAATGAAAGATCACTGCACTCAGGATTGTCACCTCTGAGACCACAATAATATGCATTTTTTAATAAACTTTTTCTACATCCATTGAAATGACTATATGCCAGCTAGTGCAAGAATCCTGACAGTGATAAAGCACCAAATATTTATATGGTAGTTGCCCATTCATTACATATCAAGAATGCAAATCATTGTTGTGTACTTTCTAGTGCTTTACCAGAATCTGGCCAACACTAAAAAAAAGATAAATCTTATCTTTTTTTCTTTCACATTTGTCCACCAAAGCTCTAGATGTTATCTCATACATAATTCTAGGGCTTATAATTGGAAACATATATTCCTAACCTCAGCCTTTCTGAAGTGATGCTCCCATTGATGTGAATGCATGCAGTGATGGGTAGGTTTCTAAGCATTGTTAAACAGATATTCTAAAAGATCTTTGAGACATTAATATAGTTGACTTTATAGAGGTGGCCAAAACTAGGAGAAATTAATCCAGCCTACAGCATACATATAACAGCTCTGATGAATATCCTCAAAATATGACTTAAATGATTCCATCTCATTTACATAGCAGTTAATATAATCACACATAATGATATGCAGATTATTTACAATGAAGCTTGATAACAGTATCTGCTATACAGACCACTGCTTTTCTGGCTTTCAGGAAAGATTAATTGTTCTTAGGAAAACACTAACAAACAAACTAACACTAACACTGTCTCTGGAATCATTCCATGAAATTATTTTGATCTCTCTTTGTTTAGTGTATGCATTTTAGTACATTGCTGTATCACTCCACTAAATCAAAATCCCAGGTAACATCATAAATCTTCAGATAAGTAAAACTGGTATTAAACATTAAACACTACACATGTAGAATATCTAAAAGAACATGGTCAGAACATAGCGGACTTTGGCACTCCTTCAATATTTGTTTGATAGTTCAGTGCCAGAAGAAAACATATAGCATTGAAGTTTCAGTTTGCTTGATCTGTGGTGACTGTTTACAGTGAAAAGTAAATATCCCAGTGGTTCTTCATGACTGCAGCTTTCTTAACTGATGTCCTCTACATAATAAACAATGGCATTGGCTTAGCAAGGTTTGATGTATATAATTCCATTAAAATGTATGGCTTCATCAAACAAAATCATGTCTCTCCTCTTAGTTAAGTCCTTCTCCAGAAGTGAAGAATACTTCTACCAAGGAAACAGTGGGTGGTTTTTAAGAGAAGTTGATGTAAACATGGAGGAAGGGCCGGCAAGCAGATGGTCTTCTCACTTCTCATTTTAGAGCTACTGTAGCAGGTGTTGAAAAAACCTTCCATCCTCCTCATGCAAAAATGTGGGGAAAACAGCCCTTTAGGAAAACCACAGAAAAGAGTAATGACTGCATATTCTGTCATCTATCAGTTGGAAACGTTCAAAAATGCAGTTCCTTTCATGGAACTGATTAATATTTCAAACAAATGTGTACCGCGCAAAGGAGATGTGGCTATTCACAGTGGCTATAAATTACTGCAGATTACTCTGGAGAAAGGTCTGGGAAATGAACACTGCTTTCACAAGGGCCAGGATGTCAGCATGAAAATAGTTTGTATTTACATTCTAGCATTTTCATAACATCAGATCAAGC
>NW_009596209.1:9893-96493 GCF_000690535.1 Cariama cristata | reverse complement strand
GGTTTAGTTGTTCTGCTTCCGATTTTGTTGGATAGCAGCCTTCTGTGTTTTCCTTGGAGGCCTCCCTGCCACTCACCACAATACAAGTGCACATACAAACACACACACACACACACAAAGCTAGGCAAACACAAAAGCACATTGCATCCAATTGTTGGAGAACACGTAGAATTATCTGTCATGCAATAGCTATGAATATTCAGATTGAAAAAAATAATTTCATTTAATTCCTTTCTTCCTTCTGTTTTTATATTTACTTGGGAAAAGAGGAAGAATGCAAAGAGGTTGAGGAAAGACCAAATATATTTAGAGCTGTAATCCAAAGAGTTCTCCTTTACTGAATTTTTTCAAGCCCAAAAACCAAACGAGATTCTGAATTTCTCCTCTTTCTTCTGGAAAACACTACTTTTATGGTCATCATTCTCCTTTCTGAGATCTAACATACACTCATGAGGTCAGCTGGCTGGAGAGAAGACACAGTTCCTTCATTTTATTGTCTCCATAAATAGTCAAATAAGAATGATTGTGCTTAAGTTTCAGGGAACATCTAGTTCACACAAGACAGGCTCAGTGGATTAACATTATAAATCACATCCTTTACTATTTTTCATCACAGTATTTCTACAGTTAATCTTGCAATTCAAGTACCTATCTCTACGACACTGAATATCTGAATAGGAAGGATGCTCTTCACCTAACAGTCTAAATGACGGACACCAATTTTATTAGCATTCATTTAAACTGATTACAAGTTGATGAGTATTCTGCACTTATTCTGATCACTGGGTTTCACTCACTTGTGCTCATCAGGTTTTCAGAAATAATCTCAGATTTTGAAAGAGTTTCGTTTTGCATATCCAATTTGAAAAACAAATTTTCTGTTTTGTGGACATGTTGATGTATTTGCTGCTTTTGTTAACTGCAATTGAGTTACAGCTGACTGAGGCGACAACAACAAGCTCTAATTTTTTAAAAAATGAAATTAATTAGATTAAATTAAATTAATTTGAGGCATCAAAAATTAGTAGTCATGACTGAAATCTTTTTAAAATGAGCACCATACTCCTCAGAACTAGTACTTTACTTTTCTCTGCAGAGAAAAATAGAACACACAAACTCAAAATATTGACCCATTGGAATTGTCTTGTCTTAGTATGAAGCATTAGTATTTTACATAAAAAGAGTGGAATTACACAAATGTAGATATATCTGGTGTAAGTAAAGGGAAAGAAGTCCAAGTAAATAAAAAAATATATGCCTTTCTGCACTTAGAAACCTAAAGTACTAATAATCTGTGAGGGAGAAGAATGTAAGTTTCCATTAGATTTACCTCCTGGTTATAATCATAGACTCATAGAATAATTTAGGTTGGGAAGAACCTCTGGAGATCTCTAATCCAATTCCGTACTAAAAGTAGGGCCAACTTAGATCAGGCTGCACAGGCTATTGTCCAGTCAAGCTTTGAGTATCTCCAAGGGTGAAAATTCCAGATATTCTCTGGACAACTTGTTCCAGTGTTCGACCACTGATGGTGAAAAAACATTTCCTAATATGTAGTTGGAATTTCCGTGGTTTTTTCACCTCAGAACTTAATCCCTGAGCAGCTCTGAGATGAGTCTGGCCCTGCCCTCTCTATACCATCCCATGAGGTAGCTGTAGGCAGAAGAAAGACCCTGGTTCCCCTTCACTGGACTTGCTCCAGTATGTCCATTTCTTTCTTGTACTAGGGAGCCCAGAACTGGATGTAGTACTCTGGATATGGTGACACAAATACCAGATAGAAGGGAATAATCACCAAGCTAACAGATATTCTGTCTTTTCCTTTTCAGCAAGACTGTTCAGAGAAGAACAAAGAAATAATATGAACTTGACTTCTAGGAAAGCATTGACTACTAAAGCCAGGTGAAGAATGAACATGATAGTAGTGTAAAAATATTTGAAAGATATAAATAATGGATGAGAAATAATTATTTAGGAAGTTATGATGTGGGATGTACTTGAAAAAGTTATTATCTAAGATGGTCATCTGCAAGAACAGATTGTTGTGATTAAATGGTCTAGAAGTCTGCAGCATAATAGGAGGGAAGGTCCATCCCTTAGCACAGCAAAATAAAGGGACAATAAAGACTAGGTCCAGTGCTTTCTGAAGACAGTGGGAAAAATGCATCAGAGATAACAGGATTAGAACTGTAAGGAAGAAACATTCTCAGTCCTGAGATGAACTGGCATATCACAACTCAGCGTGTATCCTTACAGCTAAATATTCAAACCCCACTCCTTTTTGTGGTCTCATCAGACTTTCATTTGTGAATGGCTCCTGGCCCACAGCAACCCCAAACTCTACCCAGGTACTGCCTGGAGAAATGCTTCCTAGCCCGGAACTGTGTGAACAACTTAACAACATGAGTGATTGCAAGCCAGTGCTTGAGCCAATGTCTTGGATCTGCTTCGTCTGCAAACATAGCCAAAGAACCCTGTGGAGCATCTCAAGAATCCTTTTCTCTACCTTCCCCAGGTGTTTAAATCCAGAAAGACCTAGTAACAGAGTTTAATTAGTCTAAGTCATGAAGATCTCAAAGTAAAAATCAAAATCTATGTCCCACAAATAAGCAACTTCAGTCCTTCTGCCAGAAAGAGTAAATAAATCAATAAATAAACTAGACAGAATGTTCCAAAGATCTACAAATTAGTATTTTATTGGCCGAAGCAGAAAAATGTGTTTCAGTGAGGCAAACAGTGTATTAGTAACAGTCCTTATCTCCCATCAGAGAACAGCTAGCTGGAGCATCCCTGAAGGAAAGAGAGACATCTATGTGGCAGCCAAAGTGCAAAACATCTTCAGCTTTACGGGGGGAAAAAGAGCAGCTTTAACTCCAGTCTGGACTTAACCAGCAATTCATGAAGTTGCGTCACCTACTTCCTGCGCAATGCACCACTCGCCATAAGAACAGATGTACTGGGTCAAATCAAAGGTCCATCTAGTCCAAAATCTTTTCTCTGACAGTGGCCAGTAGCAAAAATGTTAATAAATAGGAATGGGTGAAAATCAAAAGCAGTGATCTGAACCGCCATGAACTTTGAAATCCAAATCCTCAGTCAGGTCCTAAACTATTCAGAGTTTCTATCCCTAAAACAGGCCCAGTCAATCCCCTCCCACCATTGCAAACTCTGTCTGAAGGCACTGAATTCGGTGTGTGCTAGTGGGTGTGAGTGGAGAGAGGCAGGAAGCGAAGAGATGAATTCCACAGCTTGAACTCCATGCTTTGTAATAAACATTGCTTTTAAAACATTGTGGAATTGGCCCAAGAGAGTTGAATCATTCTGCTGCTTGTTTCAATAATCTATTAAAGACATATACATACTTGCATACTCTCTCACTCTCCATCTTTTCATTTTCTGACCAGCTGGATAAATGTTGATAACATGGTAAATATTCCTATTTTTAAAAAAGCTCCATACCTCAAGGATGTGCATTTATAGGATTATTGGACTTCTTCATGACATAATATAAACTCTTCTGCCAAAGGATGGACTTGATGTGAAGGCCAAATTTTAACTGGAAACACTCTTGGTTTTTTGCAGCACAATGCCACACACTGTGTGTGGGAAGACTCTTGTCCAAGTCAGCCTTGCAGGGATTACTGAAATATGAATGCTAAAGAACTGCACCTGAAAATACTCTGGTCACTTGTATAGTTGTGGATTAGTTTGATTAAAAATACATGTAGGCATCCATCCCCTGAATAACTGCAGTATGCAGCAGAAACAGGAAGACAGAGGTACACAGATTCTTCCAAACTGGTGTTCCTGGTGCAGTTATTTACATTATAACCATCATTGCAGAGTTTCACTTTCAAAGATCACACCCATAAATCAAATCCAAGTGTGCTCAATTTGTTCGCCCCTGCCAGAAGTGAGTATCAGTCTTAACTCCAAGCACGAATTGTCTTCTCAGAATAAACCAACAATATTCTCCTATTTCAAACTCAGTTATGACCACAACGTTTTGCACCTGCAGCAGCAAAGGGGCCTAAGAAAGCCATTTTTCCCTGAGAAAGCAGCTCCCACTATGGCAAAGGGAGGGAAGATCTCTTCACATGAGTGAGTAATGAGTTGGCAGGCGTGGGCAGGGAGAGGCCTCTGACTCCCCTTACCCCAAATGGCCTGAACAGGTTGGCCACATGATCAACGACAGCATGTAAGGGTCCATTTTTTCACACAGAAAGAGGTAACATCTCTTCCTTCTGAGCAGGAGAAAGCTTTCAGTCCCCTAATTGCCACATATACGCATATCTGTGCGTGTTGGTCTGTATGTCTTTAAGGATGACATTTTTTCATGGTCTAGAAGATGCCTTAGCATTGAAGTTTCAATTCTTTGCTCATCAAAAGACACCTTCCAACAGCTTCCTCTCTCACTGTTTCCATTCTCCTGCAGCTTTCTGGCCTAGGAGACTGACAACCAGACACTGGAAAGCATTTCAACAAAATATTTACTAATGCAAAAAAAACCTAGCAGGTAGCCTTGCATTTTTATGTAATGCTCATGAACTCAAATCAATGAAAATTTCGGTTCCTCTATAAACATTTCAGCCAGCTCTGAGCAATATAGAGCTGAGACTTCCTTTACTCCAGGAAGCACTAAGAAGCAACAAAGGTTTCAGTCCAAACTATTACATTAATAAAGCAACAACAGAGCACTGTGCTGTCTAGCTGACTTCTAAAGGCCCGCTCCTTGCCACACCTGGCACGACAGTTTGCACTTATGCTGCTTATGTTGCAAAGACAGAAAACTCAGGAGTCACCGGGGTAAACTTTGGAGCTGACAGGCAAAGGAAAAGGACTTCTGCTCTAAAGGTATAACCAAAGCACTGATAGTTCTGTTTGAGTCTCTAGAAGCTTACTTTCCCCCACATTTCTGAATTTTCAGTAGAAGCTAAAGTTTTTCAGCCCTGTCCTTAACCACTCCATAAAAACAGTGGGGGATCGACTCGGCTTAACTTACATGAAGGGAACAGGGCTAGCTTTCCAACCTGGCAGCGTCTCTCCTTCGCTTGCCGAAGCCAAGCATGCTGCCAGCAAGCCCCAGGTGTGCACCACATGAGCAGGTGAAGAAAATAAAAAATGTTTATGTGCATTGCGATGACAGTTCTGAGTCCATATAAAGCATAATACATGACAAGGAGTGTGGTTATCCCAAGATACCAGCATTCCTCATGTGCACAAACAGGCAGAAATCCAAAGGCACTGTGCCTTCATCTTCTTGGAAAATTCATTGGACTGTTGCTCTTTTGCATGGGTTTTTATTTCATTTTATTTAAAGTTGATTTGTTTTCTCTCTTAAACTTTTTTTTTAAATACATTTTAATTTTTCTCAAAATAAGCAGCAAGGAACTGCTTTACAAGAAGACAGGATCTCATACTGCATTTACACAACTGGATCAATTTAAGTTAGATCAGAATCAACCACGGACAGGTCCTTTCAAAATGACTAATTAAACCACCCTTTGAAACCAAAGTTTAAATTGGAACTGCCCCTGTGATGAAATCCTCCATGCTTATACAGTTCAAACAAGAAAGATCTAATGTACAGCTTCCTTTGAGACAGTATGTGACACTCCACCAACTAGTAGGAAGTGTCCCAAGTTAATAGTTATTGATAAAAAGCTTATGAACAACCAAAGTCAAGTGAACTTTATGATAAAAAAGGAACCTTCTTGCCCTGTGTTCCCATGAGAGGAGGCAAGAGTCTTTCTTTAAAGAACCATTCTGATTATATTTGTCATGTATCTTGAATAAAACCTCTTCTTTTGGGCAACTGGGAATTTATCTCATATGAACACCAACGTCTCTCCACTAAGGCACATTCTGTCAAATGAGAGTGATTTAAAAAATATATGGTAGATACAGCAGAAATACAACAACAAGCAGATCAGACCATCGGATTATCTTTGGTACTTATATGACTCTATGAACAGTGACAGAGACAGAGATAAAAATGCTTTAGATGTGACATGAGGAGATGCAGTCTCATGTATCAAACCTCAGGATATTTTATATACCAAACCATTTCAGTTAGCTACATGTTGAACCTTTCTGTTAAGGTTAACATAAGAAAATCACAAATGTAACTAATTCAGATTCTAAAATGGGGTTTTGGAGTTGAAGATAATGTTTGTTGTTAGGTATAGAAGAATCTTTTTTTTATCTTAAAGTATATTTTGAGATTTTTTTAAAAAGTATCCAAAATAGTCATACATTTGCTTGATTCAATGCCTCTTTCCAGTATGCTTCTTGGCATGGGGGTGTGTGCATGTGCATGGAAGAAAGTAAGAGAGAGCGTGAAAGAGCATGTGTATGTATATGTTTTTCTCTTATCTAAGCAGGGACACACATTTCAACCACAAGAATGGGATCATACCAGGTTTAAGTTGAACAAACGAAAAGAAAACTGGCCTCTTAAGATTTTATTACCATCTTCACTTTTAAAAAAGGAATATCCTTTAAATTGTAATCTACAAAGTAAATGGAGTATATATATCTAGAACTGTATCTGTTTTAGAAACATGAAACAGCCCTACAGTTCAGGTTGGGAGGTAGAGAGCTGGTGGCTTCCAACCGAATGAGTTACTAGCTACATTCTGTTTCCTGAACGTGCACTGGCTGCTCTGCTCTGTGGATTGTTACCAGCTTCAGCATTTTTTAAATATTTCCCATTACCCTTTATTTGATATTTTATGCTTCCCCTCATAAACCCTTTAAGCAGATTAATTGTGCCTGTGATGTTTGTTTGTAAGTACAGCTGCTCTTCCTTCCAGTTTGTTTTATAATTGTGATGTCTCAAAGATACCCTCATAAAACTGACGGGTGGATCTGCAAACAACAAGAGTTTTATCAGAAAGGAAATCCAGATTAAAGTTATTGGAGAAAACATTTGAGTAATGCTCAATGTTACCAAAAAAAAAAAAAAAAAAAAATCACAAAGAAACCTGTACTTTATTTTACTCAGAATATACACATATACAGTTCTGGTAAAGTAGGATGTCTTAGAACAAATAATAAATCCAATGTCGAGTCTAAAAGTAATACTAATTGGTTCAGGGACTGTCATGCTGTACCTCCAACAAGTGCTATATTTCAGGATTCTTTTGGTTATTAGTTGGAAAGGACGGGTGAGGTTTCAGACCAAAGCAATTGCTAACTATAAAACCAGATCAAATAAAGGCTTCAGTTTGAAAGAGCACCTTTAAAGTCCATTTGTGAGATACACTGTTCAGCTGTTAAATGTCTTGTAATTTTTCCAAGAACTCTGGTGAGCTTTCTTCATAAAATCGACATTATTTTCATTGAAGATTAATGATAGGCTTATTAAAAAATAAAAAACTTGGAGAGGTTTTCTGTGATTATGAGCAAGGGTCATCACACTACATTACTTTGGAATGTTTTTATAAGCTTTGTCAGTAGAACTACACTTTAAAAAATTCTATAGACCAACTTTTTCAAGTCTGTTTTTAATTTTTAAAGGATATAATCTATTTTTTCTCTTTTGTTTGCAAGTACGTGCAGAAAAGCAAAATATCATTCTCAGTTCCATCCACGCAGTATCATTGGATCTAACTTCATTATTGTTTGTAACTGAGCAACCACGGTTGAACTGACACAGTTATGCAGGTACAAAACAGGGAGGATTTTGCCTGTAGACTAGTACAGGTCTGCACACTGCACATGCAGATAGAGGGAAAACGGACCCTGATCCTCCATTTTGTGGCACAGAGGTGGGCTGCTGCCCTGTATAGGTCTGACCCAATGCAGGATAAAGGGTGCAGAGTCCCTTATGGCTGCCAGAGTGGATTTATGTTTCAGGATGGAAAACTTTCACAGAAAAAACAAGAAACCCTTTGGGGCTACTACAGGTAGTAAAGAATGCCACAGGAAGCAAGCAACGTGAACTAGGGAACAAATAGTCCTGCCTGCCCCTTGACAGACCATCAGGGCCCAGTGCTTTCTGCATCTGCTGCGGTACTTTGTTTTCTTTTCCTGCAGAGTAAGAAGTAGTATTGACTATTGTCATGTGGTAGAGTCAAGCAACAAAACAAATGAATAGAAATATCCAGGACAGGGGTCTGGTTAGCAACCTGACCTCTCCTTGTTCCTTGCCTCCATGATACAGGACAGGATTACTCTGTCTTTTACCAGGCAGCCATCTACAACTATTGACTCTGTTTAAATGGACTTAGGATTCAGAAAGTGTTTTAGGTAAAAGCATAAGCCAAGTTTTCCACAATGCCCAATCTGAGATACTCTAAAAGCAGCTGAAAGCCAAGAAAGTCAGCTCCTCTAAGACATCACAAATGGGCACTCAAAATGTAACTAGCTATCTAGAAGTCTTGGTCAGTGGCCTGGGTTCATGCCAGACTGGGGTAGCACTGTCATGAAAGGGTTTGGGTTTGCCTTTGCCCATCAGTCAGTACAGACAGGTATCTGCAGAAAGCAGTTCAGATCTTACAGAGCAATTGAGATGCTGAAGGAGACCGAACTACTCCTGATGGTGCCTATTTCTCCTATAATTAGAAAGAGAACAAACTGTGGCTTTGATCCCAACTCAGACACCTTAATTTGGTTACCTGAATCCAGGCCTCTGTGTTTAAATAATATTTAAACTTATGTAACTTAAGTAACCAGCTGTAATAGTGTGCATATTTTTAAACAACCTTTTAAAGCACAAAGTCATCAGTCATTGCTAGAAAGCGCAACATTTGACAGAGGGAAAGAATATAATTTAAAATAAAGACTTCTATCACTTTAAACCTGGAGGAAAATTAGAAATGAAATGGTAGAAGCACACTGGATCATTTTGGTCAATTCCTATAAGCAATGGTGTCAGGATACCACCTTCTGTTGCTAAGTATCTGAACTTTAAATCAAGGAAGAAGTATAAACAACCTAAACATTTTTCTAGAGGAAAAAAGCAGCAGTGCTGGAATCTGTTCCCTCTCTGAGAAAATTCTGCAGTCATCAAGATGCCCCTGCAAACAGCCTTTCCTAGTTTGCCAAAATCTAGAAGAGGAAAGGTATTAAATTTGAAAGAGGAAAACTGCAGATGTAAACTGTGGTTATGTAAAACCTGTGTTGTTTTAGAGGATGCAAAACTTTTTTTAGCTTAATAATTAACAAAAACCTTAATCTATTAGATTAAAATTCCTGAACATAGCACCCACTGTTACGCCTGCCCTTATTCAAGGATCTCTCTCCCTCAGTATGAGGAACTGTGTGCACTTTTCATCCTTTACCTTTACCTATCTATGTTACCTTTCTTCCTTCCCACTTAGCTGGATTTCCCCTCTCTTCCCCAAGCCATGCCATTTGTGTGTGCACTCCTTTGTTCCTCCTCTCCTCCAACCCAAACACTCTGTGATGCTCAGCTCCATCTTATCCGGGAGCCTGTGTACCCCTTTTCTGGCCCATGGCAAATGCACAGTGGAAGCTGGAAACTAGCAAGACCAGTTGTTCTCCTGGTAGCCAGCTTTAATATCTTTATCAATGATCTGGACGAGGGGATCGAGTGCACTCTCAGTCGGTTTGCAGATGACACCAAGCTGGGTGGGAGTGTTGATCTGTTGGAGGGTAGGAAGGCTCTACAGGCTGGATCAATGGGCCAAGGTCAGTTGTATGAAATTCAACAAGAACAAGTGCTGGGTCCTGCACTTGGTTCACAACAACCCCATGCAACGCTACAGGCTTGGAGAAGAGTGGCTGGAACGCTGTCCGGCAGAGAAAGACCTGGGGGTGTTGGTTGACAGCCAGCTGAATATGAGCCAGCAGTGTGCGCAGGTGGCCAAGAAGGCCAACAGCATCCTGACTTGTATCAGAAACAGCGTGGCCAGCAGGACCAGGGCAGTGATAGTCACCCTGCACTGGTGAGGCCACACCTTGAGTGCTGTGTTCAGTTTTGGGCTCCTCACTACAACAAAGACCTTGAGGTGCTGGAGCGAGTCCAGAGAAGGGCAACAAAGGTGGTGAAGGGTCTGGAGCACAAGTCTGATGGGGAGAGGCTGAGGGAGCTGGGGGCGTTTAGCCTAGAGAAGAGGAAGCTGAGGGGAGATCTGATTGCTCTCTACAGCTACCTGAAAGGAGGGTGTAGCGAGGTGAGGGTCGGCCTCTTCTCCCAAGTAACGAGCAATAGAACAAGAGGAAATGGCCTTAAGTTGCACCAGGGGAGGTTTAGATTGGATATTAGGAAAAATTTCTCCATGGAAAGGGTTGTCAAGCACTGGAACAGGCTGCCCAGGGAAGTGGTTGAATCACCATCTCTGAAGGTATTTAAAAGGCGTGTAGATGTGGTGTTTAGGGACATGGTTTAGTGGTGGTCTTGGCCATGCTAGGTTTACAGTTGGACTCAATGATCTTAAAGGTCCTTTCCAATCTAAATGATTCTGTGATTCCATAATAAAGTCATCTCCCGTTGACAACTGGTTCTTCAGTCTCTTCCTTCTGTTCATAACTGTTAGGTACTTTGCAACAAAGACAGCAAGGAACATCTTTTAAAATGCCCAGTATCTGCCTGGCTTTTATGTGAAATTGGTAACATTCTGTCTATTCACACCAAGTAAATTCCTTGAAATTTTGGAATTCATTAGGTACAGCATTTACACATCAGCAAATGAGAGACAGAAGCAGAAAAATTACATCAGCTAGAGGAAAAACACCTTATGAATGTTAAATCTCAGTTGGCATACAATTATTTGCATACCAAGCTTAGAGATATGGATCAAATTTGTTGGTTTTTATGAAGCATAGCTCAAAGAATTGAGAAATCTTATTCTAAAAACTCTAAATGCACAAGAAAAAAAAAATCCACTATTTCCACTTCAGAGATATTTAACTGAAATAACAAAGTCAAAACCTCTTAGTTTAGGTCACAGAGCTTTCCTTACACTACCAAATTAAAGAGTGCCTGGGCATATGCCTAGCACCGTAAGGTGATTGTTTGCACCACCACCCTGTCAGATGGTCCCTGATACTGTTTTGGTCTGGGCCAGCTAACACTCCTCCAAAACCATTCCCAAGCACACTTTGGGCATTAACATTGGTCAGGGACTATTGCCTGTAAGTAGTTTCATTTATGTCCTGCTCTGGACAGTGAGATATTTGAAGAGTGTGGATGTGAGCTCGGCCATGCCAGCTGGTCTCAGTGATAGGAAATGGGCGCCAGCCACGTTTGGTTTCCCAGTTAAAGGCATGGCCACAAAGGACCAGTGACAAGCATAGGATTTGAACAGATGCAACCCTCTATACATATGAAATATGCAACTGTATTCACTTTCAAGTTTAAAATCTACACCTCTGACCAAAAACTCAGTGTTCTGTTGCTTCCCAAACACAAAACACCAAATAAAAACTGAGATAAACTCTCATGCTTTGGCTAGTCTTCTGATTACCTGTTAATAATCATGCCACACAATTCTCCGTCAGCATAGCTATTGCTATGACAGTTCATAATGACACGCATATTTCCTAACACTTCCATGCTGACATTCAGTGATGTTCAATCTGCAGAAGTTTTTCCTGTCTCCTTCACTGCTGAGTTAGAAGAAAACTCCTGCCAGGCTCCTGGAGACTCCAAAAGGTAGGCAATTGTATGTTTCTATGCAAGAGATGTTGGGGTCCTATACCTTTGCAGCCACCTTCATTGTCTTCTCCTTGGTGACACTAACTCTTGCAACAGTGACAATAGCCTGTGGTCATCATGCCAATTTAGTCATTATGGTGGTGGACTCTGAAAGCTAGAAGGCATCAACCTACGATTAACCCTAGTCACATAGTGCAGCAATCATTTTGAGTTACTACCAACTTAAGCCAGATTTGAACTGCTGACCAAGAAGTGAAAGGCTTTGTATCCTATTACCAATACCCTAAATCATCCAGCCTCCCCTGCAACTATATTTTTTGGATCATTATGTAGGAACAATAATAGAATACCCCATAAACAGGTTCTTTAGATATTCAAACATGTCAGGTTGTACTTTCTACATTTTCAGATAATTGTGGAGTAAATATTTGTTAAATGAAGTATTTTACATCTGTCTTGGACCAAAGCGATCTTTCTGTCAGTAATACCACTGAACACTTGTAAAAGTATGCCGGCCATTACAGAGTTATGCGCTTTTGGCAAATACAGTCTTTGAACTCATGTTACTGTGCTGCCAATAAAAAATATGTTCTTTTTTATCAACTGGATGTCTTTCAATTATACAATCATTGTCTGACAGAAAAGCAGTTGAAATAGATTTTTAAAAATTCTTTTTTTTAATTTCACACCAGTTGGCAAAAGGTTGACGTTTGTTTGCCTAACTCTCAAAGAGACATTTGGTGTAGTTCAACAGTACAGAGAAAATACTGTATAAAGATCAAAAGGAAAAAAAGCGTGTACATTTTCCTATGAAAGACAACACATGGTCCTTGCAGAAGGAAATGCTTCATTTCTTTCCCATACATCAGAGCTAGTCCTTCACCTCATCATTATGTTCATCTGCAGTCAAAGTGAATGGTGCTGGAGCTGGAGGCCTGGGCTGACCAATGTTTTCATAACCCATTTTAATCCTATAGAACACCAAAAGCAAACATCTAAAAAGCAACTGTGGTCGTAACCCCAGTCTGTTAGAATAAGATAGCTGGTTCAATCTAACCTGCCACTGCACAGACACTCATATACACAGTCTAATTCAGACTACACTTAAAATTGCTAAATTATCTTTCCTATCACTGTAATCACTGAAACTCAGACAAATTACTTTTCAAGGAGGTAATAGCATTCAAAACACCCACCACCACCTATTCAGAACCACACATGACAGTATGGATGCACTTTGTGATCCACCACACTACCACACTTTATCCATTCCAACACAACGTCCCACGTACCTGATATCTGCACAAATGTTACTTCATCCATAGGTTTACAACGGACAAAATACAATTCCAATACTAAAGATGTGCCAAGGTGTCCCCATCTCTGAAATACATGCAGCTCCATCATTTTTTACAAGCAATGCCAATTGTTTTGTTTGCACTCTGAAAGTTAGTTTAAACTGTGTCTCTCCTATGAAGAAAAGGCGCACTTTTGTCATCCATGTAATCACCCTCTTTGTCCACTCTTCTTTCTGTGTGCAATTACGCTAGTAATTGCCTAACTGATGTGTGATTGCACTGATGTGGAATGCACTTGATCACCCTTTATTTAAGTTGTTTGTTTTTAACAAGGGAATTTATCTTTCTCTTTATGAGTTGTTCCTCTTTGCACTACCCAGGAGCACGAAGAAAACTTTTTTTTGCCACATGTATTGTCCTATTTACCTTTTGCACTGTATCATTTGAAAATTTTCCCTTTCCACATGCAAGGTCCCACCTCATTTCTTCTTCCCAACGCTTACTACTCAGTCAATACTTTTTCATCAGCCACTTGCCTCAGTCCTCTTTTCTCCTTGTGTCCTCCTCTGTACAGCTAGTATAATTACCTTTTCAATGATCCAGTCAGTAGAAGGTGTGAAGAAACCTCAGGTCCTGCTGCAAGCTGAGCCCATTTGTGCTAGATAGATTTGTTAGTCAAATCAGCTACTTTCCCCTTCCTTTAAGTCTTGTTCCCAGATAGGGCATGTGCATTTATAACTTTCGCACATGGTGTCTATTTTTCACCTTATCTTTAAGCTCCTATGAGCTGCTTCTTTTTCAGTGTATACAGACAGCTAAGCAGGCCGCAGTGGGCTACCAGCATGGGAAATACTAGTTCCAAAATACCGACCAGCTCTCACATGTTAATCCTGATGGAGGGAGGAAGGGAAAGCTTTGCTGATGGTCTGCCCTATCCACTTGTTGACCTCTTCCAGCAAGAATTACTTAGGGGTGCTGCAGTCTTCTCTTTCTTGTTTCAAGGGAAGTGAAGGTAGAGAGAAAGAGGAAGGAAAGTCTCCAGAAGCCCAAGATAGCCACCTCTCTTCCTGCCTCTGCCGTGATGCATGGGTAAACTATACTTCTTTCTTCATCCCACTGTCTTTTGCTTATCGCCTCATTCCTTAGAGAAAGGAACAGTTACTTGATCCACCTAAAGGTATGAGAGAGGCAGATGCTATAGCTGAAACGAAGGATGGGTAGAAGGAGTAGGCTGAATATACTTGGGATTGCTAAGAGACAGGTGAGTTAGGAGACTGTAGGATAAAACTGTTTCACACAAAGGTTTGGATTCACTGGGGGCTGAAGCATATATCCTTTATGTCTTCAGAGTTGTCTTCAGACAACTCTGATATCAAAATTTCTGATCCTGACTGAAAATTTGTGTGGTTCTAACTCAGGATTTATAAACCTCTGGATCCAGGTACCTCTTTGTATGAGATAGTGAGAGATGTGAAGGTGTCGTAAGCAGTCTGTAACACATGTAGCACATGACACCTTACAGGTAACAGCAGACACTTCAGAAATCAGCATTTACAGTGAGGTATTTCATCCACCTAAAGCCCCAAGTCCTCCTTTGAATATGCCTGTCTTTATATTGCATATAACAGAAACTGTAGAACAACTGAAACCTAGGGTAACTTTTGGCAACTGGATTTCTAAATTAAGCACATCGGTAAAATGTCTGTAATTAGACAAGATGAAGCTGGACCCTAGCATAACAGTTATCCATGAAGAACCATTAATCCCACTTACCTAAGATATCCACATTACCTCTGGCACTGCCTGTTTCACTGTCTTGTATATACAGAGAGTATAGATTGTTTTATTTATATTTGAAACATTAATCTTAAATTGTCCTGTTGACAAGAGAAGTAGAGTCTTTCAGAGAATGATTCACTTAACTTAGAGGTCTGTTTTGGTAATTGCATCCTAAAAGTCTCTGTTCCTTTCCACTGAGGAATTTTGATGACTTGCTCAGACTTGTCTGCATTATAGCTACCTACATTTGGCTATGTGAATGCTGTCCGAGGTATCTACATCCTTTGACAGAAGGTTTGAAGAATTTAAAAAGCCAGAATCACATCACTTGATCCCCCTCAAATAACATACTGCAGCTCTACCAATAAATCTACAGCCATAAAGGGCCCTGCTCCAAACTCTTCCTCATTCTTATAACTTCCCTGTAACTAAAAAACTTTTCCATCCTTGTAATATACTTGCGTCATGAATCAACGGAGATTCTACCTGTCTTGTTTCTTTTGTGGTATTTGCTGTGAGGCAGGTTCCTTGATAGTACAGCTCTCCGTTCTGCATAGCTCAGTGGTCCAAATAGATGCAGTGGTCACCTAAATGATTAGACCAAACAATTAATTAATGATTAGGCATTTCCTTCTACAATAGCTCAGCACAAAAACTCAAATGTACTGTGGAAAACAGAAAAAGTATCAAATTGTGTTCTGATTCATTATGTCTTCCATGGGCACTTTCCATACTTTACTCATTAGAAATGAGATGCCCTGATGCTGGAAAGAGGAAAGACACAAATGCAAAGCATAATCCTGCCAGTTGCTGAAAGGTGTTGGGCATCCAGTGAGGTTTTGTAGCTAATGATAACTAATGACATTCTGAATCCATCAAGACTAACACATATGAAATGTGCTTGATCTATATCTGTATAATTTGTGAGCACATGGCCATGAGGTTCCAGGGGAACAGAATCTCCCCTAGAAATCATCTTTCTAAGAAATGCACAATAGAAATGCTACTTCAAGTCTTTCATTTCCATAATTTTGAATAGTGAATTGACCTGAATAAATTTAATGTTAACGAGAGACACAGTCTCTGGAACGGGATTTCTTTTCCCTTTATCATTGAAAAAGTTTATTATACTCTGGTTTGCAATGTCAAGCCTCAAATAAAGACAAAATGTGCCAATTTTTAAATGAAATTTATTAATTATAAGTAACAATTCAGGTTAATTTCTTAATGTATTTTACCAATAAAAACAAAAGAGAGAAAAAGTCAAGTAAATGAACATTTTTAACATTGGTATACTTCTGGCTGTTTGCCAACTTTAATAATCTAACCTCTGTTTAAATTAAAATATCGTGTCAGTTTTTAATACAAACTCTACATGAGTTGCAAATTCACAATATGTGTTAAGTCTAAAAAAATCATCATCTATCATTGCACTATTTCAGCAGTGGCAGCTGAGTGTTTTTAAAAGGTTCCTATGAACACAGATCTTAGTTTAAATGTAATATTATGTTATATTACTCACACTTGAACTGACCTTCATAAATATCAAATCCTTATAATTATAAGTCCTGACATTTAATACTTTCCTGCAGACTAAGTGGGACCATGTTACATTATAAGGTCACTTGTCATTTGCAGCTTTTAGAGAAACTTATCATTTTAATGAAGACACTAACTCAGACACATACAGTAATGAAATTGTGGACAAACATAGTTCAGACTGGCTCAAGGGTGCATATTCTCACTGCACTGTACAGCACTGAAAGACTTTAAAAATGCCTTGCTAGTTCAATTGCCATCTGTATTAACAAGCAGCATATGCTTTGCATTGTTACCATAGGAAATGACTTCCTAAGCGGTCCTAGTGAACACCGAAGGGTTAACCCTTCCTGCTCTCCTGGGATGAAACTAATAGGCTTCCCTAAAGGGCTGCCCTTCCCCAAGCAGTTAGTGAGGCAGCTGCTCTGGCTTACTTCACCATTCAGCCAAGCAATTTGGCAAAACACGAGACTGATCCAAGAACGTGTTGTACCCATAAACCTAAATTATGCCACTTCAAGTGGTTCACTGAGCCACCTACACCCTAGGCTTCCTCTAGAGTGAATGGCAAGTTAGAGCCATCTCTGAGCAGCAATTCAACCCAGCTAAGAGTGGACCACCTTGAATAAAAGACTGAAAATTCCAGCAAAAGCAAAGGCAAAACATAGTTAATTTCAATGCATGCACATTTTATCTTACTTTGACCCCAGACCTGTTGCAATGCCTATAATATTCCGGTCCAGATGACAGCAGAACAACAATGGAAGAAAGAGGGAATGTTGTCTCTCTTGTGTGCTTCACAATCGAGTTCCTGCAGATCTTTCTCATAGAAACCCACAACCAGGTTTCTGATCCTGTATTTGCATTTGCTTTTGTATTTCTGGGAGAAAATAGTGCAGAATACCCAGAACAATTAAGTATGTTACATTATACGCGATGAAGAATATGGTAGAACCACAAATAGAAATAACCAACACACTGGAACTAGAAATGTCATGTCAGATTGCCTCTGGCTTTAAGGTGCCCTTCCACAGCAGATACTAATAACCTTTGTGAAACTTTCTACTACCTACCTGCATTTTTATAGATCAACTTTCAAATAATATTAACCTTCACTTAGGAAAAAGCCCCCCCCCAAAACCCAAAACACAGCTACTAAATAAATGTGCGGTATGAGAAGAGAAAGAGAGATAAATTACCTAAAGAGAGGTATAAGAGATCACTATTTTTCAAACAGTTTTCTTTGCTTTCCAGACTTTCATCTATCACCAATAACAAGAGTGGAATGTATAACAAAACGGAGCATAAAGATGTCAAAGATGTGTTTCCTGCATGAAAGCAGTATCATTCTTTTCGCAATAACGTGGCCTACTAATAGGACTTTCAGATGTGCTTAAATTGGTGATAGAAAAGCTTGAATCGATCCAGACATGGAGTCACATCAATGTGCGGACATGATAATGCTTTCATACGGTGATCAAAGTGGTGATCATTATCATTTGAATAATGTAGAGCACCCAGTCCAACACATCCTTTTGGAAACAGCTTGGACACATATATACCCCATTAACTTTGTGCACCTGAACGACTTCCTAAATAAGGATACCAGTCATCCTGGGATCACTGTAAAGTCAGTGGAGAGAAGGAAGTACCTCTAGGCTACTTCTGTGTGCATGGAGTCAGAGCATGAACATATGCACTGCAGCTTGATCATGCAAATTATTAAGTCACTAGTCCATGGAGTATGCTAACCCAGATCAACTAGTACTCTCCCAGATAATTTGAGAATTGCCACAGGCCAAGGACTTATTGCCATGGGCTTCAGCACAGCCATCTTGTTTTGGAAAATAAAATAATTTAATAATATGGATATTATCAAAGGGTACCAGCTGGCCTAAAGGTCAAAGAGGGAACCTTGGCATTATTTAATTTACTACTAGTACACATAGCCCTAAGAGGGCAGTTCAGGTGGGATGCTTGCTGAATCATTCCCTGGAACTGTCTAATCCCTCATCAGAGAAACTTACACTGATCACTATACCAACTTAAGGGCTTTAGAAAAGTAATATAAGAATGCCACTGACAAACAATGAAAATATAGTCTATAATTAGGTCTAATACATCTGGCAGCTGTCATCTTCAGAACTGGAATAGAAAACCAGAAGGGATTTCAGGCATGGAATCCATTTCACAGCATCATCTAACTGCAGTCCTGAAACTGCCAAAAGAAATCTCAGGAAAGATCTTTTTTTCAGTGTTTTTTTATTTTCCCACTTAAAGAGATGCCTTTTGTGAATATCACTCCGAGCTGCCTACCATTCGTCTTTACATATTTCAGCAACTTTGGCGCACACAGCAATATTTTGAATACCACTCCTATGTATAACTTTGAAATACCACAACACTGGGCAATATAAAGACCCCTTCCCTTTCTGGATCTGGTCCTGAGTATCCAACAGCAAGAAATCAAGTAAGGACAATATATTACCAAATGGCATGGCTTGATCAGAAGCCCAATCGGGACAACTGACTGACTCCTTTCTCCTGACCTTCCTTTCCCAAGAATAGGAGCTAATTGAATTGATCAGGCAGAAAGTAGGCCCATGTTCCTACACTCATTTAAACTTCCAAAGGGAACTGCTCAGGAAAGGAAAAGGTGTACCTTGCTTTTTCTTCAAGGATGACATATCACTGAAGACAGGGTGTACTGACTGGGAAAGCTCTAGGAGTTTGTGGTTACAGTGTTATCCCTCACCACTTCATTCTTAACGATGTACAAGGCATGATCTAACCCTCAGTATGCTGTACTGTGCTGTGTTTCAATAATAACAAGAGATTGCATGTTTCAAATCCTATAGGTGATTGATACCTGTGTAATTTTATACTGCTGCCAATAAAGCAAGCAAGACCTGTGTCTGAAACAGTTTTCAGATGAATGTGTATATGGCTACTGAATCAGGAAACTATATCCAGAGAGGTTGGATATGTATTAAATTTTGAATGTTATATGCCTTACATTAAAAAAAAATTGTCATTCCAGATAAAAAATGGTCTGATCTTCAAATACTCACCAGGTTCTAAATGGAGGAAGCCTGTATCATTTATATGAAGAATAACAGTGTGTTGAAACAGAAGACAGGTAAATTGATGCTGCAGTGTTTACTGCAGTATTTGTTACAACAAGCCTAAGGTTCTCATTCTCCCCCAGGAGTTATATCTCCCATAAATTTGAAAAGACCCATTAAAGCCCCAACTCAGAATAAAAACAATCAAAATAGTCAAAGGAACTGAAACAAGATGCCTTAGGTTGGAATAATTACACATTATAGTTTCTATTGCAGACTTCCTGATAACTCTTTAGTTAATTCCATTTCTCACAATCTTCCACTATTATTTAAATCTGAAGGTGTGAGCTTTGTGCAAATAAAGCAATTCAGTGTTTATATAATTAGAATCAGCTGTACTTTACCATCAGTATTTATGAGCCTCTATGCCTTGTGTCAGACATGCAATCTGAATTGCACTCACAGGCAGATTGAAGAAGAATGGGGAGATCCAAGAAGTGATAGATTCCTCAAAAAAAAAAAGAAAAGAAATTGAACAGAGAATGGAAGACCGAAAAAGACTGAAGAGGAAGCAGGATGGTTGTGATAAAACGTATAATGGTCATACAATGATACAATGGGTATGACCCTCATCAGCAATACTGGTCATCTTTTTTTTTTTTTTTTTTTAACCATAAAAGAAGGAGGAGCAACAATAAGTACATAACTAAAATTTCAAATTCCTTTTGCATGGCAAGCCCTCTAAGTCTGCTATTGCTAATAATCATTACACGAGTCACCAGACTCTGAAGATGAAAAAAATTTTTTCTTTGGGCTGCAATCCAAAACCAAATATGGGTATAGCCTAATGATAGCTTAATGATAGTCCTACTTACAATGAGATTGGTAGATCAAAAAAGTTATCCAGTGTCTTACACCTTCAGAATGTCTCAAAACTATCTCCATAAACAAGACTCTTTGCTTTGCAGTCATAACCCTGAGTTACCCAAAACATCATCTGCAGGATAATAGAATGATATTAAACCTAAGTGTTTTTCTGCATCATGTGAAAACGTACAAAATGGACTTTAAGCATTCTTAACCCCATGTATCCTACCCTCTCTTATTTTCCCCTTTAAGTAGTGACGCTGTGAGGTGATGTGAGATCTTGCATTTCCATTCACAGCAGAGGACTCTGTGGAGTGCTCTGACTTGTGACCCTTATCCTTGCCACACATCCTTGCTTAGGAGCATGATCTCTTTGGACAGCCTGCTGTGTCCCACACTGGGATTTACAGTAGCACAGACTAAATATTATCCATTTAAACTTATACCTAGAGATCCCAAGCAAGCAAAGCTGGAGACATTTCCTTCTCAGCTCCTAATACCAGAATAAACTAACATGAACTTTATATATATATTTTTATGTATATACACACACTGTATTGTCGATCCCTCCTTTATGGGCTACACTGGTGGCAGTGTTTTCTGTTTCTAATCGCCATGGCCTTTATGATACTGTACTTAATGAATTATGCTCCTCAGGAGGAGGTCAGTGAAAGAATTAAGCTAAAAACCCCTAACAGTGTTGTTGGCCAGGAGCCAGCTCTTTCGTGGCTGTGTTTCTGCATGAGGTCTACCACAGCTGGAGCGAAACGACTTGCAGGTGGCTCAGTGGGCAACAGATCACACAGTACTGCTCTGTCCGCCCCTCGACAGCAAGGAGGGAGTCACCTATGCCTGCCGTTGGTGGCTGAAAATGAGCAGGAAACGTCTGACAATCTTGATTAAGAACTCCCAAGCATTGAACTTTCCATAAGGAAAAGGCACACTCGGATCTCTCGGCTTTGACATTCCAACTTCCAATTTAAATACTGCTTGGAGTCCAGGAGAAAATGCTAATGCTTATCCTCATGATGTTAGGTGGTGGATGCCTTAATAAAGATGATGTGCATGGCCCAGTCAGCACACCAAAGCCTGGGTAATGAAGTAGGTATGCTCCATTTTCCCCCCAAGTTTCATTCACAGAGAATTTATAGGTTTTATTTTAAAGGTAGCTGAAACATACTAAGTAATTTTCTGGAATGTTTTTAAACTGTTAATTTCTAAATTACATGAACAGATGCTTATGCACAGTGGAAAATAGCATCAAATAGCTTGCGGGAACAGAGGAGCTCAAAGACCTGGCCAAATAAAGTTAGATTCCACTAACAGCCTGCTTGGACAACTCCTTTCACATCCCTGGGAACACCACCACTCATCTATTTAGCTTCACTTTTTTGCAAGATTGATCATCTGTGGTTTTAAAAATATATAAATATTAAATATCTACAGAAATTGAGGAACAGAAGGCTTTTCCACTACTCAGTGGACAATAACTACTGTCCATTTGCTGCAGGACTTTTTTGAGGCTCCTTAGCAAGACAGGCACAGTCCTAACATTGTGGCAGCCGAGGACGAAGGGCTGGAGTGACCCTCCTACAAGCAGGCTGGGAGCCAGCTGGGCTGTGGGACAAAGCTCAGGGAGCTTGGGGATGGTGCTTGTAACCAATACTTTCTCATGAACATCTCTCCATCAGTAGCCACAGGTAGGTAGGTGCCGGGTGTCAGCACAGCAATGGCAACTCCACCTCTCCTAGGCACCTTGTGCAAAAAAGCAAACAGCAAACACAGCATACATCAAAACTGACTGCACGACTGCAATATTATTACTTCAAGGTACACAGGACCTCAGATTTACATGTGCTCATCAAATCTGCCGCTGCTTTCAGAGACTCAGCTGTTTCTCAGCTACCACTGGTGAGAATTTTATGGGGGTGGCTTAGAAGCAACACCGCTAGTGACCAGAAAGCTGGTGCTTCACTCTAGAAAACAGTAAGTCAATACTCTTCTGGAAATTTGAATGCAGTGTGAGGGACAAGCATGCTGAGTCTTTGGTGCTGGAAGTCCTTGGGTTTGGTGGGCCAGTAAGGCAGACCTCTAAATTTGGGATCAGCAAAATGTTTTGCTGAGCCTCCAAGAGCATATTCAGTTCTGTGCTACAGTTACAGTGATGCAGGTTGGCACTGATATTGTGACCCAAAAAAGGAAAGACTTTAATGATTTCTGCCATACTTTTCTAATTCTTAAAATGGCTGCTACTCCTTCTTCGAAAGTAAAAAGTGAATGGCTTGATCTGTGGCCTCCTGTTCTTAACCAGCCCTTCTTACTAATTATATTTATCAAATCAGGAATGAGAAACAATAGCATGTGACTAAGGTGATCATAAAATGGTTAAAAAAACCCACAAAATACACACAATAAATGAAGAGAGATTACAAGTAAGTATAAGAGTTGATATTTCGACACTGCATGTAACTACCAAACGAGCTAGATAAGAGGTAACTAAATCTGTGTGCAGAGAACTGGCTAAAAGTATATAGAAAATAACATACTTGGCCAAACTTTAATGAGCACCCTGTTCTGGCTCCTCATTTACCCACTAAGTCTCACAACAGTTACAACACAGTTTTTTCTCCATTTCCTTCGTGCAAAGCCATGCAAATTCATAGGGACCTAACCCAAAGTCCCACACCTCCAGGAATTTTATTATATTGAAGACATGCCCACACGATCTGGACAGAGTCACACAGAGTCAGAAGGAGCTAATGCTGATAGGCATATTCTTAATTATCTTAACACTCATCTCGTACTCCAGTACTTGTAGTACTTATGGACAGGACAGGCTCTGGGATTAATGACTAGAAAGAGTCAGTGGCACAGCATGTACAGCAAAGAGCCCTCAGCTCTTCCCATCTGGTCTCTAATCCTCATTCCTGCAACCTTGATCATTAATTCTTAATTTATTGCAGTTTAAACAAAAAAATTTATAATGAGTAACATACAAGCTCATGTTCCTGGTAGCTCTTATTCCCTATAAATTCCCACTACCCCTAGGAAACTGTGGTTTGATTTTCTGTATTGCTAATTGGTGAGTGCAGCCAAAGAAATTCCTAGCAGGTTTTCATCTCTTGAATTTATTTACCACCATGGAAGGGGAAGGGGGTCATTCCTCTGCGAAGGAGGGAGAAACTGGAAGGATTACATTATTTCGACCTTACATTTGAGCTGACGTCTAGCACAGTACTAAATCAATGACTTGGCACAGGAGACTGGATTAGCACGGGTGGGTTACAAGCAGTTTGCAGGACCGCAGCTGTCCTGTGGCTACCAGTGGATGTCAGTAGAGGTTCCACTTGCAAAGGAGCCAAATAGAAAGAGACAAAGGAAAGAAAACCCTCCAGATTCTCTTAGTACAGGCAGTGCACAATGCACGAGTACTCCAAAATTGCTAGTCTCTCCCAGTTAATGATTTAGGACTACTAGCGAGCAGTAGTACATTAAAGGATGTAGCAAAGCTGATCGGGCTGCTTGTAATTCTTTATGCTTTCACCTTTCAAAAGCAATATTTTTTCAGTTAATTTAAAAACAATGAACAAAGTCAGGAGGCCCACTGTTGGAATAGTAGTGATGCTGGATGACAGATTAAAAAGAAGCAGAAGATATATCATCTGCTCCCTCTCCTCCAGCAGAGCAGCCACTGCTCCAGGAACACTTAAATGCAACAATAAAAAGCAAAGCTCTCTAATTATTGCTTTGCAGGGGTTGGACTGCAACCTTTTAGGAAAGCAAACAATCTGGACAAGCTTAGCACAGGGTTTTAGCTAAACTCTTAACAATTTTATCTAGAACAAACAAACAAACAAACAGCACACAAATGGAAAGGATTTTCTTTGTTAAATTATAGCCCATCACCTCGTACAAGCAAAAGCTGACCTTGCTTCCCCAGTGAACATTCCCGGCAGTGGAGTCACTGATAAGAGTGACCAAACTCCCCCTTCAGGGACAGATTCTAATGCCACTGCTTACGCTGAAAAACACAGTTCTTACGGGCAACAAGGTGGTACTGAAGAAAATAGGCACCTCATAGTTTAAAGAGGTTTCATCCAAGAAAAGTGATAGAAAAATTCCATCACTGTAAGACTTTTCCTCAAAGTAAATGTGGACTTTTCAGGTCTTTCTATCCAGAAGTAATGCAATATAAGTTCATTTATCAGATAGGAACCTGAAACGATAAAGTTCTGTTAGTGGATGAAAGCTTTCCTACTTCCCAGCTGATAGAAAGCAGTATCCTGTGACCGAAGGATGGAGAATCCCTTTTAGTTATTCTAGCTCCGGTGGATGCTGTTTGGTTTAACATTTTCTGCTCTTCCAGTCTGCCCAGTCTGTAAATCCAAATTGTTATAGCTCATGTGGTCACTAGAGCTGGTCAAGTGTTTCAAGAAAATATTTTTTTCTTCTACAAAATGGCAGTACTAGAAACTGATATGTTTCATGGGAACATGCAAGATTTAACAAACTTTTGTTGGGAAAATTTTCTTGGGTCCAGAATGGAATTTTTGGTCAAAACCACAGAGAGAGAGGGAGAAAGATCCACCTCATAATAATAAATACCACAGTGATCATCTTTCCTCATAAATCAATCCTTTGAGGCTTCTAGCTATTTTTCAGCCTGGTTTCCTACACAAATTAAACTTACATGATTACAGGACTTGTCTGTTTATCTCTCAATCCTCCCTTAAAAACACTGGAACCCATTGGCTAAATTCAGTATTTACCAAGGTTACTCTGCACTGTTTAGGAGTTTTGGAGAAACCAGGGGCTAAGTAGAGGAGAGAGATGTAGCTACTCTGCCCACTGTGGGAAAGTCTTCAGCATGAGAACAGACATGATGTTTTCTTGCTAGCTTCCGGCAGATGTGAGGTAGGGAATTGGAGATGCTCCAAAGACACTGAAAGGGGAGGCGATCACAGCCAAAATGAAGGAAGAATCTGAGATAATTGCAGTGGATCGGTAATGAGAAGAAGAGGCACAGGACTCATCTGTATAAAATTTGAATTCTCTATTAGTTCTTCCCAGAACGACTTGCACTATTTTTCTGTAGGTTGGCAGCATTTTCCTGACGATGTTGTTTTCAGAACTGAGCAGCACAGAAGAGAAAGCAGAGAGCTGTACAAAGGAGATCTATTACTTTTCTCTTTTTTGAGCCTCAAACTAATTTTCTGTATCTTTCAGCACTGCTTCTGCACAGGCATCCCCATCTACCTCAAGCACTTTCTATTTTATTTTTCCCCATGTCTTTTTGCTGGATTTTATATCATTGGTATTCAAGACTATATCTCAGTGCCCTGAACACAGTAGTTTCTGCTTTTCTTGTTCCTTTAATTTTTTCTAATATGAGAAGGCTCTTATGTCTAAACTGTGTTCCTCTTCAATTATTTCCCTTCTCCCTTTCTGTAGCTGGAAGAATATCATCACTGCGAATTATGACGCATGAAGATACATCAGTTGGGGGTATGGCGGTCTTTTAGACAGGTGAAGTAGGACTTCAGAGACCAGACAAGTCTCAGTGGAGTAAAATAGCCACAAGCTTTTGATCTACTGAGAATGAGAAAGCTTCTGTGGAAAAATACTGGAGCAAGCTATTAAAAATAAGCAGGTGTATTGCTGTAACTAAAACTCTTCTGACACCAGTTTAGCCACAGAAGAGGGAGATTAGCTGCAATTCACCCCCTGAGTATTTACAGGTTATGAACAGATTTTGCAAAAGCAGGCTGACCTTCACACAACCACAGGATACACTCTCTTCAGGGTCTGAACGAGCTTATTTAAAAGTGTGATTGACATGTATTGGCATCTTCAGAGAAATCCAAATAAATATAAAATAGCTCTACAGCCTACTCCCTACTGGTTCATCTGAAAATATTTTATGATTGGAACAGGCTTTTTTCTTGTAGCCTTCAACATTAGAGTGGGTGCATTGTCCCTCTTAACTAAATTTATCAAAGGGATGTGCAAACCCAAAATAACAAGAAGAGAAAACCAGCATTGTTCAAAATGAGTTATTTTATAGGGTGTTTCCCATCTTTAGCTTCAGTGTTCTGGCAATTTAACACATGGAATAATACCAGCTAGTAATTTTGGCTTTGAATGTTGTTATTTTATGTCTTATGAGAAGTTAATTGCATCTTAGACACAGTCAAAAATGAAAAAAAATCCCTGAGATATGGTGCAGATTTTTTTATATTGCTGCTTTCTATTCATCAGCACCAGTCCATGCTAGACCAAGCAAAACTGAAAATGAGGGGAAAAAAAACAGTGGACACAGCAGGTGTAACAGAGAGCTCAGACCACAAAAGGGTGCTATCATTTTATAACATGAGTTAGCCTTCCATAGTGACCTGCAAAGAATGCGGCCTTTGAAATAGCTTCACTAGAATTAGTAGCCTTTCAGGAAATATTACTATTGTTCTGAATTCCACTTGAAAATTTAATTTGCCCCCTGTTATTTTCAGGCAAATTCCAGCAGAGCTTTATTCTATGAAATCTGCGTAGGAGCATAAGAAACATCGTCTTGACTCAGGAAATTCATATGTATTTGTATGCACAGTGATCTATTTATTATGTATGTGTGTATCTGCTCATGAAGAGAGAGCTTGTGCAGATATAATTCACGTGTAGATGTGTGTGTCCTATATTGAAATCACATGCATTCTATAACTACATTGTATTATCCTATGAAATGCCTAATTAGCTAAGAAGTATCAAATTGTTAACCAGTAAGTATTGCAATGCTAACTAGTAAGTATTGAAATGTGAAACTTCAGAGTTTGGTCTTAAAACCATGCATAATACCAATTATAGAAAAAACATGTGATGTGATGCAGCTTTCATACAAACAATGTGCCAGAAAAGCAATTACCTACTGACTAGAAGTCAGACTTCAATTCTGAACACTCTCGGTTTGAGGAGTGTAAACCAGGTAGCTCGCAGCTGAATCCACTTGTGGCTATCCCGGCCAAAGGCTGCCAGATGTGATACGAGGATGGCTTGGATGCCTCTCCATCACTATGGCAGGAAGGAGGTGAGTCTAGCTGGTGATGTCGGTGTGGCAATAAGAAGGTGTGGCTGGCCTCCAGAGACCTGCTTAAGCTTATTTTAACAGCAGGTAGCAAGGTACCAGTGCTGATGTGGCTGCAGTCCTCCCAGTTGAGTGCAAGAAGCCAGGGTAGCCAGAGCCCCTGTGGGTGCCCAATGTCTCCCCTCCAGTGGGTCAGGCAAGTCCCGGTGAGCTGGCATCGCACCTCCAAGCTGCAGTGAAGACATGGCTGGGATCTCGAAGTCAGATGCTGTAACTGATTTAAATGAGTGGATTGCACATGCGTTGCTAATTTGTAGTGGCTCCAGTTGGAGATGACACAGCCTTTTACTTTATTCAGATTTTCCCCAACCTTACAGGGAAAAAAAAAAAAAAACACCTTGATTTGTAACTCGTTAGCAACCATCTCTTAACAACTATTTATTTAGCTTATGAATCTAACCTCTTTTAATAATATGAAAAATATGAGGTATAGGATACAATTTGAGAAACAAATTAATAAATTGCCATATTTCTGCGTTCAAGGATGTCAATGTTTAGTTAAATATGTCAATGAAAATGATGTTAACCGTCTGGATCATCTGTGTAATTCTGAAACTTACCACTTTATAAACACAAAACTAATTTTGGATTGGATTCTGCTGAGATCAGCTAAACAGTCAAATTTGTCACTGTAGCTAAACATAAAGGTGAATAGAACTTTCATTTATTCTGCTTTGATATACTATATATAGTACATTTCTTTAGAGAAATATTCAGCAGTATCACTTTGTTCAAAGTCATTGTGTAATAAGATTACTGGATTTGTATTTTTGTGTCACGCTAACTTTAATTTTTGCTATGAAACAATCTTCCGAAGGAAGAGTGGAAGTCTCTTCCACCCAGCTGTACACTTTTTCAAGTTATGACTGGCTACCAGCAGTCACGCTGTGTTATTTCATACTGCCATGTCTGAAAAGATATAACAAAATATGGCAGAACACAAGACATGTCAGAAATTCAGGAGCTAAAATACAAATATTACCAGTTCTCTGCAAAATCTAACCAAGTAGCAAATATGTGACCAACTAGTTGATGGCCAATTTGGAAAGGAACGTATACCACTTCCTTCCCTCTCTATACAATTAATGGGTGAGAGAGGTCCGTCAGCAGGGGAAGAAAAATGTGAAACTAAGGGCAAGAAAGTACACGAGAGCCGCTTACATGGCCTCCGCTTTGGTTTGGGTTTTGGCTTTCTTTATTTTCTTTTTTTCCTCTGGGTAGATAAATTAATAGTTCATGGCGTTTTCTTTTTTTTCTGTGGAAAATGTGGGTCCAGAGAGACTGGACATTTTATGACTTCTAATCAATTCCAACAAATTTTTCATTAACAGAAAATAACTTGAAAACACCCTAGAAGTTGAAAGATTTCTGGTTTCCCATTTGAAGTGACTTCTAGGTTTGAAATGTATTTCAAATGTATTTTTTCAAATGTCAAAAAGTAACATGCCTTGGGAATCAAAATAATTAATTTGAAGTGAAACAAAGCATTTTTTGACTCAAAATATTTTCAATTTTTTCTGTCTGAATAAAAAGCAAAATAATTTAAACTGCTTTGACTGACAATTATTTCCCTTCCATGTTTTCTGAACTGCCAAGCTAAAACGAAATTTATTACTTTCAATGCAATGTACTAAAATATGCATAAATCTATCTAGCTTTTTGTTGGATGTCAGTCAGGAAAAGCAGGTGGAAATTCAAACTCAGTCTGTACAGGGAAAAAAATTAGGTAGAGGTTAACCAATAATCTGTTATAGATAATGTACATTAATTTTGGGAAGCACAACTTGGAAAAGAGCTTTGTCTCAAAAGACCTTACTAGAACTATTGATAGCAATGCTAAAAAAAGAGAGCACTTAAGAACTTTCTATGATTCGATCAGATCTTAAATGAAATCACAGTATGATAAAAAGCATCAGATATACATATATGTATTTTAATTACACTCTAGTTTCAACTTTTGCTATAAAGTTTTGCTGTAGCACAAGCAAAGGGCAAATTTCCAGACACCTGGGGAGCCATGCTTAGCCCTGCTCCTTCTCTCTTGTAATGAGGTCATTACTCACTCGTCACTCCAATAATACTGCTATAACAGCATTAAAGCTTGTAATAATCAGGGTAGATAAAAACCAAAAGGTAATATTTAATAACTTAAATTATCTTTTCTTTTTCCTCACTGGATATAGAAGATATTTACAAGTTTAGCAATGGTTTAGTCTCCTACCTAAAGTGGCTTGCTTAACTTGGCAAAACTGTGAAGAACTTTTAATAGTGGAACTACCTCTTCCCAGTTTCTGACATTTGTGTATCTGATCAATTTTCATTCTGACGTATGTGGCAGAATATGTATGCTGTGCACACATACAGCCTAACTGTAATAACTTTGATGATAAGTATTGCATGATCGACTTACCACTGACTATGGGATCCCTGCTAACCTTAGGACGTCTTCCTTGTGCAGTGGACTGCGAGGCAGAAGTCTCTTAGACTCTGTTAGATCCAGAATCAGCATCAGCCTAGCAATGTCAGGGCAGGGCAGTGGACAAGAAGATAAGCCCTGCTTCTCAGCAGCAGAGACACATGCAGCTCTAATGCAACTGATCTTGCTTCTCACGGGGCTAGACTGTACAATGCTTATGTATGAGATGGTGTCGGTTATAGTTCAGGTGCTTCTGGACATTGTTCCAATGCCTTTACACATGCCCTGTGTAAGACATAACTTCAGTTCTTGGGTCCTACCTTCCTCTTCCTGCAGGCTTTGCCTTTGGTCTTAAAAGAGCCCCCTTTTTCTCTGTAGTGTCTACTGCAGAGACACGGCAGTTAATGCCAACCCAAAATGCTTCAGTTTGGACGTATGAGCCTACTCTCAAAAGCAGGTGGGCTATATCAGTGCTGGTCCCTGTTCAAGCTATTAAGGTCTCCCTCTCCATATCATATTTTAGATCAGCTGTAGCGCCAGAGTGTTGTGATAAGGCTGCTTCCAGTCAGCCCGAGGCAAAACAGTGGCAGTGGCCTTCAAACACTTTGCTGGTACACAATCAGGGTCCAGCCCTCAGAAACGTCCCTTGGCACTGACTCATTTACTAGCAAGGGCATAGCCACAGAATTCAACTTGCTGCAGCCTTGCAACACCAATGCAACTGATCTCACACATCTAATCCATTAGACAAATGTGAAGTCAATTTGTACATCTGCAGTGGCCATTTGCTCAGTATATCTGAGCACAGGGCAGCTTTACTGGAGCTATTGAGCTTCTCCAACAAGCCTGCCAATTGCCTGGAATTCCTAGACTAACAGCCAAAAAAGCAGCAGGACAGTAGATCATGTATAAAGATTTGCTGCCAAATATGGTGGAGTTGGCACCTGTGACTTCGGCTCAGGACTGCAGTTCCCACTGTGAAGATCAGTGATTATTGCTTTAATAAGCAGTTCTTAAGTGAGGTACCTGATATCTGTTGTCACAAGAGATGGAGTGCCAAAGATGGGGAAGTTATAAAAAAAAAAACCCTAATCCTTGGGGCTCACCATTCAACTTACCTTGGGTTTTATTATTCACAAAAAAAATTCTTTGTGTTATTTCACCAAAAAAAAAACAGTACACACAAAGAGATTTCTCAGTGGGTTGCTTATTACTTGAGATTTTACAAGCTGCCAAGAGTGCCCAGATTTCTGAGACCCATTTTGCAAGGATCAAAACTGCAGAAGGTCTCCAAAATTTGATACTAACCTGTTTCTAATAGCACAACAGTGTTCTCCAAAGAAAGACATCACCATGGGGATGGTTCATAACTCACTTGATGTCAGCAGGACTGTTCAAAAACTCCATTAAAGCCTTTGTCTCTTTGAACATCAGAAGTGGACACAAATTTATGTAAACGTATTATAGGTAGGTCAATTCTGTCAAGCCTGTGTGTATTTTCTCTAAGTTACTTTAACATTAAAAGAAGAAGGAAGGCAATGTGATGTTCAGCAACAGGTTAGTTGCTGTTTTATCTTTAGAACGGAAACATTAACTGTGCAGTCTGAGACTTGGCAATAATTAACCCAGACGTAAAGAAAGAACCTTTGTCTTTGAATCTGTGTGCTGTGCTTTTGAATAAATGTACATTAGTGAACTATTTTATATATGACTCATAGTGTTGTAATTGGTCACATATTCTTCAGTTAATAAAGATCCAATTAGAACATCAAGTTTGGAGAAAATGGTAATAGGTCAGTATTGTAAAAAACCCTGTCCTTAAAATCAGAGGTTGGATGTCTTAAGATTACCTCAAATAATGTCTCTCTCTGAAGCACAGAAGGTCACACTCTGTAGTCAAGTAAAATCTCAGAATGATGTGACTTGTGGTATATGTAACTATTATTCCTGGGTCCTATGCAAAAGTTGCCAAAGAATGTTTCCATTTCTAAATGGAGAACAGTTTACAAAGGTAGGTTTGTCTCAGGCTTACCAGCAGATGGAGTTGGAACCAGGGTCTTGATACGCTTCATCATTAACATGAATAACGTTCTTTTCTGGAATAGCAGCACATAACTGGTGTACTAGAGACATCTCAATTTATAATAGAACAAGTATGCAAGATATAAGTGGAGAGAGATTTTTATTCAAATGCAAGTGAGAAAACACACTCGAGAAACCTGGAATCCGTGCTGCAATGTCTAACACAATTAGGAAAAGGTAAGAAAATGGATAAACACGGCTTTTTCCATTCACCAGCAACTGACTGGGTTATGAAAGTGATGTGTAAGGCTTTAAACTACTTCCAGAGAAACTAAGCTTAAGACAAAAAAAGCACTGTGCCAAAGAATACACTGTTACAGATCCTCTTTACATACAGTTAATTATTAGAGCAAGTTTCTCTCTGACTTATCTATATTAATAAATCCAATGACAAAGGTGTTACTTGGACAGTTTGGGACTGAAAACTTTAAGAAGTTATTTAATGAAATCAAGAAGTTAAGAAGACATGAAAAAAACCCTTACATTTCCCCTTCTTCCCTCTCAATTGACAATGCTTCAGCTGTAGGTATAGATGCTTCTCACCTAAAACAATAATGGAACAAAGAGGCTAATTGCTTCCACTTTCATGAAACATATGAAACAAGACTCACCCTCTGACTATTATATTTTGGTATGAGGACATTCCATGAGTCTTTACATTGGAAGAAGCTGTTCTGATTGCAGACCACAAACCTCTCGTTAAAATTCTTGGAGCAGAAGTTGGTTATCTGGCTGATACATTACAGAAGTGGACATTAAGGCAAACTTCTTATCATTATGATATCATAGCTAAGTTATCTGAAAAACAAAGTAAAGCTGTACTTTTCCTGTTGACTATTAGAGATGAAAAGGTTGTCGCAAAGAATCCTTCCACTTACTCCTCCTGCCTCCCTCCCCTTTTGGGGAAGTGGGACCATGTAACTTGGAATGAGTCGCAGGAGAAATGGAAAAAGTCCCTCAGCATGATTTCCTGCTGCCCTGCAGCTTGTCTAGGCTTTAAAACCTGGGCAAAGTAGGTGAGAAGTGTCACCATCTGGACTGGCAGTTTTTTTATGCTCACTCTGTACAGGTGCAAATGGTTGCAAGGTGTTGGGCAGTGAAGGAGCAAGAACACGCAGTTCAGAAAGATTTGAGAATTTCTGTACAAATCAGTCAAGCCACCCTGCTCACCAGCAGCCCCCCAAATGAACCCTGTCAGAGTCACTGCAGCACTGTCTCCCTCCAGATGTTCTAGTAAATAGGTAGGAGCTGAGTCAGGCACAAACACGGAAGTCAGTTAATTCTCAGTGACCCACCTGGGTACCAATTTTGAAGTCGGCGTGACTGGAATTCCTTCTACAAAGGTGAGAAAGTCTTTCTTTTGAGCACTAAGAAGCTTAACCACACCTGAAAGGAAACTTGTGTGATCACCTAAAACTTTTGCTTAGTGTCTTCTGCCCAGATGCTTTACCTGACCACAGTGAATGGACCTAGGAGCATGCTGTCACTAGATGGGACAGTGAACTCTAATAATTTGAAAACTACATGTTGTTTTCACTTCCATTCTACGTCTAATCTGGTATTCCCCCTTAAAGATAAAGCCTGGAGTAAAAGGTTAGTTTGTCCTTTGTGATCAAACATCACCAATGCACATACATGCCTACAACATTTTCTCTCAACGCTGGAGCCTTCTTAGCTGCTCTTGAACCCTGGCAACGCTCAATGGTGCTCCTTTCCAGTTTGCCAAGCATCCAGATTCACGCCCTGAGGGGTAAGCGTATACTTGACTCTCTCACATCTCTGCTCAAATGGGTTTCATAAAGTAGATATCTCCCAGTTAGATTTACCTGCAGTGTTTAAACTAGGACAAACCATGTGGCTTCATCTATACTAGTACCTTAAGCAGCACCAGCACACCAGCATACTTAATGGCATTCAATAAGATACTTTGTGAATTTATTAGAGTAGTCCCTGGCATACCTATAGCCCAGACCAACTAGCACTCTCCTAAATTTCTGGGCACAGTTAGGAAGTTAGTAAAAGCCAAGAAACATTCCCAACAGACCATTTGCATCTGATCATCCTGTTCAATAGGAGGACATGGCCAGACTCTGCCAGCCCTTACACTGTTCCATTTACAAGCTCAGATGTAAGCTCAGAGCTCACCTACAAGACAGGAATCCAGAAAAAATGCTGCAGACCAAAACCTTTCTTGAAAGGGACAAAGAGCAAGAACTTTGGTTTTACTCAATTGCTCTGTGGCAGAAGCTCTAAATCAGGGTAGGGGAAACGATCCTTAGAGGACGGGTATCCTCATTCACTCATACGCAACTGTAGGGAATCGTGCTCACTCACGGTCCCTCTTAGCACAAGAAAGCATGAGGTCCTGTATGCAAAGTGGCATAAATTCCATTGTCCCCGTTGTAGAATTGCCCAGCACCTGATTTTTTTAAGTCACTTCTCAGTGGAGGAGAGTGGATTCAAACTCTCATACGTCTCCCACACCTCAATGTCTTGATCCAAGGAGGGCACCATACACACATCCTGCTTCAAGAGCAAAAAAACCCTTCTAACTTATCACCAAAAAAAGACAGAGTGCTATTTCAACAAAGACAACCAAACTACAGATCCTGAAGTAAGGGATTTATGTTACTAATTTCAGAAACGTGCAGGTGTCCAGCATTTGGCAAACACAGGGAGCTCAGAGTGCTGCTCATAGGAGTCCTCACTCCTGAGCATCTCTCCTCAGGGTGCTCAGGCACCTTCTGAAGGCTATGGAGCCCATTCAAGAGGCCAGGTTCCTTCAGGTGCATTAAGGGTAGCAGGACAGTGACATTCTTCTGCGGATCTCAGTCCAAGGCTTATCTGAGATCCAGTCTTTTCTGCAAATATTTCCTATAAGCTCACTTGGATACTTTGCAGCTCCACATATTTCCGTAATACTCACTTTAAAAAATGACAGTCCTATTTCTTTTCTCATTTATGTGCATGAAAATCTAGTGCAACTCCACTGAAACCAGTGAAGCAAAATCATACATAAACAATAGGAAAAATCAGGCTCTGCATTTCTTGGTTACAATTCTTATATGTGACAAATGATTCTGGGGCCCTATTTTGGAAGTATCTAACTTGAAACAGCTTTTCAAAGTGGAGTACTTAGTACTGTCTAAAGATCAGTCTTCTGTAGGGCACCCAAAAGTGAAGTTCCCAGTATTGCAAGTCACTCTTAAAAATCTTAACCATTTTTTTCAAAGGATGTGTCAGTGTCTCAAACAGATGCAGAATCAATGACCACTCAAATAGTTTGGTGTTTACACATTCATCAATCAAAAAGAAACACTTTGATCACCTGACATGATTCAAACAACATACTTGATATCTGATACCAGACCAAGATCATGCAGATCTAATAAACTTTTGGCTCCTGAAAATTTCTTTTAAAAAATATAAAAGAGGATCAGTTATAGAGAAGTTGATTAATATGCACTCTGCTCAAACAGTCTTGAACATCTGTGTATTAAATTCATTTATTAAATTATACCAATCTGTATTTTAATGAGTAAAAGATACTTATTCTGCCATCCATCAAAATAAACTCAGGAAATACTTAACATTATAATCATTTTTCTTGTTTGAACATGAGTTATGAAATATGAATCCCACACTAAGAATGCTGTACTTGCCATTATGATCAAATATGTTTTTACAGGTGCACCAAATATTCTGTTTTCATTTCATTCTCAAACTGTTGAAAATATAAACCATGTTTTATATTTCTTAGGTAGGTAATATT
The DNA here is from genome assembly GCF_000690535.1 of Cariama cristata. Lineage (NCBI taxonomy): Eukaryota > Metazoa > Chordata > Aves > Cariamiformes > Cariamidae > Cariama > Cariama cristata. The sequence goes on along the minus strand of NW_009596209.1, from coordinate 60,917 downwards.
GCCTTTTTCCCCCCACATGGCACCCATTATTAGTGAGTTATTACCACGACTTTTTCAAACACACACTACACATCCTAAAGTTGCTTAGTAATGAAAATACAGATTTATGTAACATCTAGTATCAAATAACATTTAGGGCACACTTCGGTATTGAAAGGTTTGGGGCACTAATAACTTTCAAGTGCATGTTAATATTGCCAGATAAGGTGTATACAATCTGTTGGGTCAAGTTCAGTCTTTTACCACTTTGCTTTTTTTGCCCGAGGTTAGTTAACTTTTAGGTACAATGGGATTTAATATATGCATGCATTGAATTTTTGTTTCTTATTGTTCTGATAACTGTGATTTTTATTTCCATTTTCTTGGTCTCCTTTTATTAAAAAAAAAAGAAAAGGAAAAAAAACCTGGCAGACAGACAGCAAGCCCAGCTGGGACAACAGGTGAGCTAAACTGTAGACTTCTTCCCAGTATCAGTTTGACACCATATCAAACACTAAGTACAGTCATTAAAAAAAATCCTTCCTTCTATTTGTACAGAGTGAATAGCTGGTTAAAGACAGAGCTTAGCACTGGAAACCATATTCTCAAAGAAAACAGGATTTGGGAGAGTGCAGTGAAGAAAAGCAAGATATGACTGCAAGGCACAGAACTTCTCAGTGGATATTGAATCTACGTGCCTCTGGTGACTTCAGTGGAGCTACAAGTCCAATACAGAGGTTTGGCACTGGGACTGTAATAAACAGGTACAAATTCACCATATTAGGAAGGGAAACTATAATACTACTTTCAATAAAGAAGGGAGAACTTCTCCATTGATTTCAATGGGAGTAGGTTCAAACCATGAAAGAACATATCAGCAGTAGAGCCAGCACACTATAAAAAAGCAGTCACATTCTGGAAAGCAAATGTAACCACACATTAATCTGGTTTTTTGTAAAACAAATCAAGAGAGTAGGAAATAATTTGGCATTTTATTGGCAAAGGGGGAAAACCCTTCAATGAAGCCATCACTTCATACAGGTTGAACCACAGCATAAGCTACCACCATGCCAAAATTACAGCTGAGGTAACGTCAAACCTTTTCATAGGTACATGGAAAACAGCTGATATGAGGAAAGAGGAAAATAGTATAGAGGAAAATCCGTAAAGAGAAGTTCTATGGTAAGTGAAACAGAGCAGTAACTCTGTCATAGCCATTTAGAAAACTAACTTTCTTAAAACAGATCTCATTATTGCCACTGCATTTATGATTTTTACTCTCTAATTAGTCCGTATCATACATAACATTCTAAGCAATTTCTTGTTGAAAAATCCACCATTTTTGTCCTGTACCAACAGTTTGTGTAGATCTAGAAAGTGAAGAAAAGCCACTGGTCTGAACTCTCAAAACATAAAGGCCAAAGGGCTTCACCAATAGCTAGTACATCATATTCTTAACCAATTCTGTTTGCCTTGAACTTACCATCCTTAGAAAGACATTCAGTCTTGACTGAAAGACTTACAATGATGTAAAGAAGCTATCACATCCTAAACTGAGATATTACAAATATTACTTATTGGTATTGAAGAATTTTCTACCTTATATTTCAGCACAATTAATGTAGAACTGTATTCCAAATACTAAATTCCACTGAGAATACTTATGCACCAGTCTTCAAAGATAAGAAACCCCCTCCCCAAACATCTGACAGAAGAACATAGCCACCACCTGATCTGCCAGTAGCATCCGAAAATCTAGCAAGTTCCTATTTATTGCACATCTACTTGAAAAAAGAGTAGATAAATCCTTCCAGTTGGCAAAGCCTACATTTTTTATTGACTTTTCTGTACTATATAGAATAAAACACAGGCATATGTACATGTATAAAAACCCACAAACAGCAGTTTATTTAACCAGAGAAGGTATTTTTCCTGACAGTCGTGTACTTCTTGACTTTATTATTTGAAAAACACCTTTCTGAATTGCATTCTATGGATAGGTTGGTAATATTTGAAATGTCATATTTATTGTTTAGTTGGGATGATCAACACAGATTCATTATTAAATGCAAATAAATTATTAATGGAATTTTCTCTCCATTTTACCATTTCTAATCAATACATCAAAAGGAAAAACTTCAACTTGAGTTGGTGGAATGATTCCTGCATTCTATTGGTCCCAACCGATTTTAGGAGGAATCCCTATCAATATAGAAATCCATCTTCATCAGCTACAAACAGGGCTTTAACAGTCACAATTCTTATATAAACTCCTCAACAATAAACACATAGAAAAAGCAATCTGCATTAAGTAGCAACCCAAAAACTGAGTATAGATTGGGCATGTGTCAAAGATAATACTTAGCTAAATGCTGAACAAAGTTATGTGAGAAATATTGAGGATGCTTTAACTTAATTATTCAAGTCATTGAATTTTTGGGGGGAATATCCTTCACTGCAGGTCTCTCAGAACTTAGCTTCAGTTTTGATCATCTTTTTCAAGCCTGCAATATATATGAAAATTTAGCAATTATTTTATAACAAAGCAGGAACGTCACACTCTTCTATAAACTTGTGAAAGTTGGAATAGTTTGGTAATCTCCGCTCTCTCTCCACCCTGATTCGTAAACCAATTGGTATAAACCAACATAACATTTCAGGCTAAACTGGTAAAAGAGTCAGTGAGCTTCTCTTGGGCTAATTCTTACTTGATCCAAATCTGGAAGTTAAATTCTCTCCCCTTACTAAAGAGACTGCTCAACATTCTGCCATCGCAACAAAACTCAAATAGAGGAAAGCTACACTTCTGAGTATGGGTGGCTATCCTGTTTGTATGAAAAATTGGCAGCAAGAGTTTTCTTTCTTTTACTCATTACGACACCAGATGGCCGCAAAAGATTTTTCATGGGAAGAATTTGTCAATTTAATCAAATTTTAAGACAATAAAATAAGGGAAGGAAATAGCAGTGTGTTTATTGGTGTTCCACAGAAGTAGTAACTGCAACATCTAGAGGCAGAGGAATACCATCAGGGTGTAACTCCTCATCCCAAATACTCAGACACATTATCCCCACCCAAGAATGCAACTAACAATCTTCAGAATCAAAAATGTGGTTTCCTATTTGTAAGCCTTTTTCTTTGCCCCTTATAGGCTATCATGAGTATCTGTGAGGCATTCTCCATTTTGGTATCTAGTGGTCATGAAGTAAGTGTAAGTTTTGAGTAGAGAGAAAACACAAGCTAAGACTCTTAACTGAACTGTCTACCACCAAACTATTACATCTATTGGGTTTTGCATTTTTTCTATTTTTCTTCTTTTAAGATTGATGCTCCTCATTATTTCTTTGTCAAACAGAATTTAACTTCCCTGTGCCCCAACATATACTTCTCCATTCCATTCTTCACATACCTGTTTTCAACTGCCATCTGAGGCCTTTGGCAAACAATATACTACTGCAACTTTCTAATCATTATATTAAATAATAGGTTCTTCAAGACCCTTTCAATGCACATAATTAACACAAGGGTGTGGAACATAAAAATCATACTAACAGATAAAAAAGTATTATTTAACATAAAAAAACCTCTTAGAACAAATAGCTCAGAGCAGAGACACTCAGTTCACATTGAAGAATATACCTAGCAAGTAGTAATGATGGGAAAATTCCGGTATAAGAAGCAAATGCAAATTCAATGCAAGTTTACAAAGTTTTATGGCTGTAGCAGAGGCAAATATAGCTCTGAACTACCTATATAGGAAAAGGAATGCTCTTTTTCCTTTTATCTCAGGGAGTTTTCCTTGGTCCTACTCACCTTGGTCCTTGAAAGTTATTGACAAATTGAAGAGAATTCATAGGAAAAGAAGTAAATTGTCTAAGGTTTTATGGCAGTTGACTTTAAAAGAACATGTGAACATCAGACGGTTAAGTGCTAAGCAGACAGAACACAGTAACAACATGCATATATTTTAAAGTTCTAAACACTGCAGTTGTAACAGAAGTATTTAGGATGGTATTCATAGTTTAAGTGGAGGAGTGGGATGGCAGCAGGAGAGTGAGAATTCAGGCAAAATTAACTGAGAGACCTCTTTAACCACAGAATAGCTTACAAAAGAAAGTAAAGGAAGCTTCAGGACTCTGAATTTTAAATGGAGCAGTCTAATCTATACAAAGTTGTTCTTCAGAGAATAATTTAATTTTTGCAAGGGAATAAACTAGATCACTGGTGTTTAACCAGATCATTCTGGCTGGGTAAGTCACATCTTCTTTCATCAATATTTGGAGACACATACGCCTTCCCATAAAAGACTTGGTTCACATGTTCAATTTTTATATGTGTATAAGTGCAGAGCTCCCAGAAAGCAGTAAAGGTACCGCACATCTGTGAATCATCTGAACTGCACATGTATTACTTTCACATACCTGAATCCTGGATTCATGCTGGTCTTGGAACCAGCACACTCACTGCACATACATTACCCAACACAAGTCCACTCAGAAGTCTCTGGGAGTTCTTAGTTGGCTGTCAAAGATGATGTCTGAGAATGGGCTACTTCTACTATTAACAGTCGGACAGCTTAATCCCAGTTGCCTTTTTCTTCCCAAGGCAACTTGGGGTTATACATGCTTTGAGGGCAACCTCAATGATTTCCTAGCCAGCATCTTTCTTCAAGACAAACCGTATTCTCCCAGCTCTAATGAGAACATTGCTATTGCTGCAGTAGATCAGTTAAAATATTTATTTTTGTTTGTAATATCTATCAGATTTACCTTTATCAGAAGCTGTATCTTGTAAAATCTGTCTGCTTTTGAGACCATTGTTGTTTATTTCCTGTATGCTGTCTTTTTTATTTACTACACCGAGAAAAGTAATTGGCAAAGAGCAGATACAACAAATGCAACAGTAGAGACAATAACCATAAATGACAGATATTATTTACCAATTTACCATAAAAATGTTTTAAGTGAAATATCAACTGAAATTTTGTCTTGGAGATAGTTGAAAATAGTGCCTCAAGACAAAGGAGTAAGAGATTGTTTATAAGAGCTCGTTCTCAGCAGAGGTTTTGGGAAGGAAATAAGCATTCTTCACCCGTTGCACAGTATATTGCCTTAGGCAGAGTACATTGATACTAAAACAGTTTGTCTTATTATTCATCTCTGTTAATTTCTGCAGTTGGTTTTGGTGTTGACATGAAAATAAATGAATAACAGAGTATCTAAACAAACGTTTTGTCTAATGGAGTTCTTATAAATGACATGTCAGTTACATAAAATGTCAGATTCTCTTCTGTCGCTGTGTTTTGCATCAAAACAAAGTATGTGATTTATGAGGAAAACAATTAAATACAACCAAAAGAGCATGGAAGGACTCTCCCTAAATTCCACAGAGCTTCAAAATGGATTTTTTAAAAGAAGAAATAAAAGTTACTGACAAAAAAAATTTAACCGCGGAAGGCCCATAGGGATATTAAGAAACTTACACTACTCTGAAAAGAAAGACCTAGTGGAAGCTCCACAAAGCATTTACAGAGGGGGATGGCAAAGGAAGAAAATCCCCAAAAAGACACATAGAGTAGATGTAGATTAGATTACAATAATGTAATCCATTAATATTTTGTACACAAGACTATAATTCTCCCAAACATACAATTATAGATACGAAAAGTCTCAAAGTGACCAGTATTTCTATCACCTAACTTACAGATTTCTTATGGTGTCAACAGAAGGAAAGAGAGACTACCACAAAGAATGACTGGAAGCATCCAAATGAGGTTTCTGTCCTGAATTCTTCAGTGGACTCTAGAGAAGGACTTGCAGGAGCATGGATTTGCAATGCCTATCCTATGTATCTCTCCTCTTGCCTCAGCACCCATGTCTTTTCATATAGGGTCCTAAACATCTTGTGGAATGCTTTTAACTTCAAATATTCATTAGACTTGAAGTGGAATGGTACAAATTCCTGCACTATGTATTGTTGACTGCTCTTCCCAGGTCTTCATTTCTGACTGGTCACCAGCTGCTCTTTTTCACCATTGAGTATGTGTATTACCGATACTCCCAGAACCCTACTCTATCATGATAGCCCATGATGCAACTTATCCACCGATTAATCACTCCTTCAGAATACATTTCTAATCCCTCCTCTTTTCCAGGGACTCATGCTTGCCCAGACACATTACTACACTGCACACTGCATGTGTTACAAAAAATGTCACAAAGCTTGGTGCCTATGGTTAATCTGCTGTGAGAACATAAAGGAAATCTTTTTGTTTGACAAAACTATGACACCTACAGATCCATTTAGTTTGTACGACTCAATGCAAAGCATACATTTTATTCTGATTAGTTCCTTTCAGATTCTTTAAAGGAAGGGGACAATTGGACTACTGGACCAAGTCAGGAAAACATTCTGGACCAAGTCAGAAAATGAGGTGAAGTGGTGGGATGCTGAAAACTCTTCTTGGGATGAAGCATAGATTGTTGATCAATACTTTTGTTGGGACACATATCCTAGGTTCAAATGTGACTTGATTTCAAACATCTGGTGTCAGGGCCCTGATAGGCTTCACTTGGGGCTGTCAGCTTTACCTCCTGCCCACAGGCCCAGGACCTCCAGCTCAGGCCAGTCCCTTCAGTTCATCCATGAGCTGTGTCAAAGATGTACCTGTCTCCATGTCTGACCATGGACCCTGTTGATTTGGACTCAGACCAGTGGACCCTGTTCCTAGCTTAATCTTGGACCAGTCTGGGGATCATTGAACTGTGTCTGATCCTAGTTACCATTACCAGACCTGACTCTGACTCATGATCCTGGCTTCACCCCAGCCTGCTGTGTCACCATGGACTTGCATGATGATCCAGACTCTTGGCTGATCCCAGCTGCCATCCCTAGGCCTGCTTGTTCCCTTGGTTGGAAGCAGTGGGGCGGGGCTGGCAAGGTCCCTGCCCTGCTGGCCATGGCTCCCAGCTACCCAGCTCTTAGGGAGCAGTTGACCCATACTTGCATCCTGATACTTGGCCTTGGAAGAATGATCCAGTCTTCCCAGTATAAACACCTAAATTCCACTTGGTTCAGGCTCCACTCAAGATGTTAAAAGTGAGGCACTCTTCGCACAGTTGGTCAATAGTAGCTGTACTGTTCTCCCCCGTGCTGTACATCCTGCTTGCCATACACAGAATTGCCTTCTGTATAGAAAATTTACCCCCCTGTTAAACTTGAGGAGGCTTGATGCCTCACCTTCTGTGTTTCAAGAGAACTCTCCTCAAGCACATTGTTCAAGATTTTCCATGTCTACCTTGGAGCTGAGTCAATGTACAAGCAAGAATGCAAAAGTCACAAGACTAGAAGGGCAGAGGAGGGGATGACCAGCAATCCCCTTGGAAGGGGCACGTGTGGGGTCCCAGACTCAATTTGCCAGAACAAGCATTGCACTAGGCCATCTCTAGATAAAAGAAATGGAAGTAGTCCAGAGATCAGACATCAGCTGTGTTCCCCATTCCACTCATATTCTAATACCTAGATGAAGATGAAGGTTGCTTTTGCCTTTTTTCTTTCCTTTCCAAGACATTTACATTCATAACCACACAGCCAACCAGTTTCAAATGTCTTCACCTTGAGAAGAAGTGAGTTCCCTGAGCAGTACAATATTACGAAGGAGACTCCAGTGACTCCAGTAGAGTTTGAGTACCTCTGTTTCATGAAGGGTTAACATGCTTATTTTAAGAAAGATGCTATTTAGAAACTGCAGAGATGAATTTATAATTAATTTATAGGTAACATGCTAATTTAAGAAGCCGAACAACTGGAGAAAGATGAGTGCAGAAAATGACTTACACATCCTAAATAACACTTTTTTAACTCTAAATTGTATTTGCATTCAAAGACATATGACAAAAATTGTATCACACAAATATAAAGCAGAACCCCTCCACATACTTGCAGAGTCATCTGAAACTAACTGCTTCTCAAAGAAAAAAGAATGTTGAATGAAAAAGGGTATGAATTATAACTAATGTATTCCCAGTTGTTTTAACATCTTGTCAAATGAAAGAAGAATTATACCAAACTAAGATGTGGGTAAACTGCTGGCAGTTATACCTACCAGTGAGTTAAACCAAAGCAAAAGAGAATTAAAAAAACCCTAATTTAGAAGAATTTTTAATCACAAAGTCAAAATATGGATTTGTTTACCTGGGGAAATTGAGGAATATTCTACTATAACCACTCAACAATAATTCTGCCTATGCAGTTTTTAGAAACATGGTGATTTTATTCTTTGGTAATTTCTAAGAAGATTCATTTATTCTAGAATAGTATTGACCAGAGGGCTTTAACCAGATTTTTACTGAGTATCTGCAAAATAATACTTAATACCAAATAACTATGCTGTATATACCAATAACTAGACTTTAGAACAACTGTGGGATTTTGTGTCTACCAGAAAAAAAATCATGGCTGTGTATTCTTACTATGTAAGAATATATATTTGAACTGATTGAAGGAGTTTAAATTTCTAATGTTCAATCATAAGACTTCCATTTGATTGAACTATTTATGGGATCATTGATAGTCCCATAAATTCTAAGCACATTAAAACCCTGCTCACAAATTGAATGAAAATTTGCATGGAAGACGCCAGATTTCAAGCTTGATTTTAATATAAAAATTGTTATTTTAGAATTCTACAGAATCAGAATAAATACACCATTGAGCCCTGTTGTTTCAAGTGATTTGATTTACTGAGAGATCTGATATAAACAAAACAAACCAAAAAATCTTTCTTTTACTTCATATTGCTTTCATTTAACTTTAAACTCTGCTTTGAATTCATAGAGTTCCAAATTTCTTAAGTTGCAAAGCAAGTAAAAATTCAATAAATTCGTAAGAAATGTGTTATGGATAACTGCCTAATCAAAATTCCTGAAGCAGTATGGGTGTTTTGTACTGCACTTACCCTAATATTCACCCATTGCATGTGTTCATTAATCTTCTTTTATTTGATTCTGCAGTTTCCCTCTTTTTGTGTGTTATGTATTATGAAAATAATATTGCTAGTGTTTATTTACATAATTAGAATATACTGTATTCCCATGATTTGTGCACTTCTCTAGCTTGATAAGGTTATTAAAATTATAAGCCAGAACATGGCATGATGATTGGCAAAGAGTGTTTTCCGAAAGACTGTGTGCTGGCTAGAACTGAAATTACCATTTGTTTCAAAACGTTCCAGGGAATGATTGCCCACTGAGATAATGTAAGTTAAGTAAAGAAAACTTCAAACAGAGTTTAACGACAAAGTTGTATCATGTGTATTTAAGGGAAATTCAATGTATTTAAGACAGTGCCCTGTGTTGTAGAGTGCAATACTAGTCTCTTTAAAAAGCTTTTTCTTCCTATATTTCTAACAGTACCATAAAAAATCATTGTTACAATTCATCATTCCAAATAGTCAAGGCTAGGATTTTATAGAAGCACAAGTAATTATAAGGAAAGGATATGTTATAGAAATAGTAAAACCCCAGTATAAAGGTCAAGCTATGTGAAGTAAAAAGCTTTTATTAAAGAACCTCTAGTTCTGACCTAAAGACCCTCAAAATCATTATGATCATCCCTACCTCTGTTAAAATTAAATGGTTAGGTCAAGAAACATATTTTAATATCTTCAGCATAACTTTTACTTAGAATGCACTCTTGAAAGATCAAATCATAGCAATATCTTGGGGAAATGTGTACAGAATATCAGTATTTATGAATAGTAACAGCAGCACCCAGTCTCTCTCTCTCATTTTATTTTACTCTTCCTTGCGCTTCTGGTTCTTTACTTTTAAGAATAATTTGGGGCAATATTTAATTTAGCCTTAGTCTAAAAATTATTGAAACAAATTCACTCTGGATTAATGTTTTTATATACTGTTGTTAGAGCAGCTAGAAGTTCCAACTTTGTCAAACTGAGTATTATAAAATCTTGTAAAAACCACAATAACTGTACCAAAGAGTACCCATCTTAGACAGGAGGTGATAAGTTAATGAGCCCAAAAGGCAGAGCACATAAAATAACAGCAAGAGGATTATGGACAGCAATTGCTCAATGACCATTCACAACTGATCTGCAAAACAGCCTGTGACCGAAAAAGCCCAAGGATACAAATGTGTACTTGAAGAGGACACAAATGAACACAGTTCTCTGACTACAAAGGACAACTCCTTGACAGCTCACTGTAATATATTCTACATGATTTTACTGCCTTCCAATACCAAGTCTTGTGCAAAGTATTTTCAGACTTTTTTCTGAGCTATTATTTTATCTTCACTTGTTTCACAGTAAAAGGCAAGGGGAAAATATTTGCAATATAAGCAATAAAATCTAAGACACTTGTATCAGGGAAGTGTCATTCAGACATGATGGAAGATGCTGAACCAGATGGAAGCACATGGATAAGTGAATAACTGTGAAACTGTAGTCACTTTTTTACTAAGCTCCTGGAAAAGCAATATTGTTTAGGAAGTCAGCTGGACGTCAATGAAGCGCACACTGATCTATAATGGATGTGGAAAACTCTAAGGCTGGGATTTTTTGAACATTGCCTAAAAGGTTCAACAGTTGATGAAATCAATGGGAATTCCACATCTCATTTTCAGAAGTGGATTTGAAAACCACTACTTTAAGTGCACTTTTCAACTGGAAATATGAAGCATTTATATGATGAAGAATGAAAGTCTTTCCATGTTCTCCTACAGACCTCCCACACACTGATGGGAACATCCTTCTATATTCTCCTCTTCTCCGCATCCACTTTATTCTTCTTCTCCATTCATAGACAGTCTTTTTCAGCATAACCTCTATGTTTTTTCTATTTTCCCCCATCTTTTTATCTCTATTGCTTCTTGTATTCAATAACAGGTGAGCATATATTTTTATTGAACGTGCATGTATAAAAAAAAAACATTTAAAAACATTTTAAAGTCATATGCAAAAGTAAGAGCGTGCTAGAAATAAGCTTGCCCATGCAACCTCTACTGATTTATCTTGGGCATATGCATTTTGATACAGACTTTAATTACATGATCACAAACTTTTTTCCATAGCACCCCAGCCATTTCAGTGCTCAGATTGGATGGTGCTTACTTAATGAACAGCTGCTCAATATTTACTTCATTGTTCAATACACGGTCCCATTGTTCAATGGATGGCCTCATGCCATCTTTGTTGTACGCTATTCGAATCCTTCTCTAAAGACATCTATTAACTTCCCCATGAGTTTTCTTTTATGATGCTCATCAGTATAGTTTTGAAAGCTTTACAAATATTAATTATATCCACAATATCCATGTGAGATTATGGGTTTTATGCACGTCCTACAAATGTGGAACTGAAGTAGGGAGATTACAGTTAATAATATCCATTAATTTTGATTATCCAGTTTGAAATACCTTGGGTTTGATTTACAGCTCCCGTTGACCTATGTTGCAGCTGGGAGTCTTCAGCACTTCTTCAAATTTGTTTCCACAGTCTGAGGCTGGGTACCAAGAAAAGGAAGCACACTCCATTAGCAGCAATCTATGCAAAGTTTGGTTTAAGTTGCTTTCCCAGTATGACATATCAACAGCTGAGGTGGAAAGAGAATTCAATTGTCTAGACTAGTATTCACATCTTCATTATGAGGCTCTCCCTTTCTCCTACTGAAATCTCGTGCTTCAGCTTTACATTCCTTCCCACTTCTGCAACACATGGGTGATGAAGACAACCTTATCTGTGATACAAACTCCAGAGAGATAATCTCCATCCTCTCATCAGGACAGAGATCCTAGAAGTAAAAACATATGGATCTCTAACTAAAAGTTGTGCCATGATACATAAGCAAAACTTTAAAGTAGAATTTCCTACTCTTTGATGCCCTGAATTTTCAATCCTAATAAAGTCTCATTTCCCAATTCCAGTTTTCCCTATTATTGACGCTTTGGCCAGGTAATCTCAATTTCCTCTCCCCAGTTTCATCTTTGTTTTCCTTTCTCTCCCTCCTACGTCCCTGAGTCCTTGTTTCTCTAGATACATTGTTTCAGTCCAGCCCTTTTCTTTCTCAAATTCAGCTTTTGTTTCTATTGCATCTGAACATGAGATTCCTTCTTTATCTTTTTGTGACACAAGAAAGGTTATAGTTGAAAACAGATAATTGTCATAAAGAGTGTAATGCAAGATCAGTTCCCTGCCCTCATTTTAGTGTCCATGTAAGCCAGAAAGTCTGTCTTTGTCTCTATCAGTGTGAGCTAGGGCACACTTAGTTTCTTGGGGAGGGATGGTGCCTACTGAGTAGAGAAAGATCAAGGGACATTGAGACACCTGAGGATGCTTAGGAGTTTTTAATCCATAAAACTTAAGGAGTTTTATCTGCATATTCACTGAAGTAGCCAAAAACTCACCAAAGGCATACCTTTTCTTGCCAAATAAACCCCCTGAAAATTTTAATTTTTCTTTTTTTTTCCCTAGGTTTCGGATCATCGGCACATTTCAAAGCACAGATTTCAAGAACTTCAGTGACATGGGCAAAAATACATATTTTTATCTTGCATCATTCCTAGAAATGGAAGAACTATTTTGGCCGGAGCTTTCCAGAAAAGTACAGCCTAGGACAGCTACTTGGCATGGAAAACTTCAGTCAAAACAGTTACAGTTTGGCACTATTATAAGTAGACAAAATCAAGGTTTCATAATAGGAAGCATTAGGTAATTTTAATAATAGGCAGTTCTATCACCTATAAAACCTTTAAACATAACAAAATATTATGTCTGTAAACAAATATCAAGAAAAGTCCTATTAAAAAGTGTCTTTTAGTGAAATGAAAAGGAGAAAAAACAAACATGCAAAAATATGAAATATCACATCCTGACCCTGGAAAATAAAGACACATATACTTCTCCACCTTAACACAGCAAGTGTCTTGAGCTTTCTTCACCTCAGTCCAAAAACTGAAGAACACAAAACATAACTTTAATCTGCCAGGAAAAAAAGAAAAGTAAATATTAAGTTAGAGTCCTTGAGCTTCCTTGCTTCCCTGTGTTAAAGCTTGGCTAGTCTATGGTCTAACTTCTGACATTCTTCTGGCTGCTTTAATGTAGCATAATGAATATCCAGATAACGTATTTTCATTTTCTGTGTGCATTACAATCTGGTGAAGCTTCTTTTTTCATCTCTCTCTTTCATTTTCCCATTTTGTCAATACCCAAAATATTGAAGAACATCTGATTGCCCTGGATTCCAGTCTTGTGGGCCAGGACTTACTTCAAGACTTTAAAAAGTCTTTTACTGACTTTTTAACAATTTTATTATAAAACACTGTCCTGGTATGAAATACAGTTGTGATATTCAAGGAATATCAATTTGGAGTGCTTAAGATAGTTAAAAATCACATTTATTCAATAGTTCCTACTTTTTAAAGACAAAGAGGGGTTTATGACTGCCTAATCTGTCTTGCATAACATACTATAAATCTCCCTCAATAATTTCTGCATTACAAAATTTTTTTTTTTATTTGCTACAGAACATGATTCAGAATCATATTCACTCTGGATTTAAAATCTTCATGTAATGGCAAATATACCAAGTCTTTGGAACGGTGGATTTAGTCATGAAAAAAAGACCATCCAGCACTAGCTCTATATTGAAAGCAAACCCACAAAGTCTGTTCTGTTGTACTGAGTGCAGCAAAGGATTGACTTGAATAAAACTGATCACAGGCCATGTGGATAGTTCAGAATTCATACCAACTAGCAGAAAATCCCCAGGATGAAAAGAATTATCTAAATTAAAGGGTTATATGGATATATACAATACAATATAACTTGTAAATATTGCTTCGATTGTTTACCATAATCCTAGGCAGTAAACTCACAGGACCTTGCTGGTTTAAATAAAATGCAAGGAGGAACTGACTGAAGGATACATTTTAATAGCCCTCTGTCAGAGAGAGTTAACACACTTACACCTCTAACAACAGCATTTTTATTAAATCTTTATTATGTTGTATTAAAAAAGAGTCCCCTTAGCCCTCAGGTAGTTGGTTGATGCTGAGTTTTCAAATGAAATATTTATGAAGTTCTTTGTTTAGAAGTTTAATTGTATCTTTAAATGACTTTCATATGTTTATATGCTTTACCCTCCAATATAAATGCCATATGATGCTCTATCATACTGTCCGGAATAGTCATTATGCATTTCACCATCACAACTGTTACATAACAATAAGCAGAAAAAAAGGACAAAAGGATAACTAAGTTAAACCAGATCCAATACATACTTATTTTGTTGGTAACACAGATCGTATCTCCAGCAAAATGTGCTTCTAATCATGTAACATAGCATAGTACTGTAATACTTTCCATATTTAAACTTTTGGTCAATGTAAAATAGTATAAAAGAAACTAAAATGTACATTGCACTGACCTTTCAATTTGTCTGTCATGAGTGGGAGGATGGAGAAGACTCTTATGGATAAAGAACAGGGGTGGAATAAGGAGAACTAAGGTCTATTCCTTAAACAAAATTCAGTTTTTCTTTTATAAAGGCTGTAGAGATCCACCACTCTTGTGGTACAACATTTAAAGGAAAAGCATGGTTTAGAAGATTCATTATCTTTCCAAGTAATGGATGACAATTTTGAAACCACCTTTCTGATTTAGGAGCTAAAGGGACGTTTTCTAAAGTGAAAGCACATTAGAGATCCAAGTCACTTCATGTGAAAGCAGTGCTGCATTAACTCTGATCCCACTGTCTTGTACAACACTCTTCGTGTGTTTCCTGTAGAGCAGATTTTGGACATCTGCTTCAGGCAGTCTCTATAGTCAGTCTTAAGGGGTCTAGGCCAGCTAGATGACATGATAGGAGTTCCCAAATAAAGTTTCCCACAGTTTTACACATGGAAGACACTCACCCATCCACCTGCGCAACCCTCTTCTGACCCACAGCTAGGGAGTGATACCATGAAACCATCTCAATTTTGTTGCGAAAAGTGACACCCTTCTCCATGCCCTGGGCAGGTTGGAGAGTCATCACAGGCAGAAAGAAAAAGATATGAGGCAAACTTGAAGGAATAAAGGACATTTTCTATTCATTAGGTGGTATACTTGTTGTCAGAGGGGATGGTGAAGGATATGGTATCTATGATTTATACTAACCATACATTACTATTATACACTTATAGGTATTAATACAGTATGTTAGCTCACAATGCTACTTGAATACGCTCTGCAGACTTCTTATTTATTGTTAAAATACTACATTAAAACCCTTTGAGGGGAGCATCAGTTCACAGCTGATGAAAACCACTAGTTTTGCAAAGCCAGTATAAAAATACCTGTTGATCCAGAGGACTGTCAGTGTACGACTGACTAACATCTCCTGTCTTTCTAGAACAGCAAATACTGTCGCAGTAAATTTGTTCTCCTGATGACAATATTCTTTGTAACAAACAGCCCCTAAAATCTGTCTTTCCTATAAAAGGAACCTACTCCAGTTATTATACTAACAGCCAACAACATCTGAGAAATAATCTCATTTATCATTTAAGGTAAAAACCAGTATTTTCCTATATAATACATTAGAATAAATTCTATGTGAAACAGGAAAAGCTCTGGAAAGTACCCACAGGGGACAATTGGTTTCAGAAATTGAGTTAAGGAGGGTTAATTCTTTTTTTAAAGCTGCTGCTAGTCTATCACAAAGTCCACCTGCAAGAACTGACAATTTTGCAAGTTTTTATAAATTTGCTCCAGCAACACGTATGTAACTTTGAAGTCCTGCATGCTAATTGCATTAGTTGAAAATTAACGGAACTCTTCTCCTCAAAATGCCTATCTTGGAAAGACAAACTTTTAGCAGGACATGATCAAACTTGGTAACCTTTTATGTCACACCAAAAAACCTAACTGCAAGTTTTTTCAATATTTTATAGTGGAAACAACATTTTCTGCTATAATTTTACATGCAATTG
This sequence comes from Cariama cristata, assembly GCF_000690535.1. Classification (NCBI taxonomy): domain Eukaryota; kingdom Metazoa; phylum Chordata; class Aves; order Cariamiformes; family Cariamidae; genus Cariama; species Cariama cristata. The sequence continues at coordinate 44,951 of NW_009596209.1, read as the reverse complement.
ACAAAAGTATTATTTCACCAATTTCAGTAACTAGTTAGTTAAATGTATCACATATAAAAGATTTTTTTTCCCTATTTACTTCTCACACAAAGGCTGGATTTTATTCCAGTCTCATTGATATAATTCTATTTATTTCACGGTCATTACTTATTAACACCAATGGGAAGAGAAACAGAGCTATTAAATCAAAGTTTCCTCTTTTTTCCTTGATGCAACCTGACGCTTTTTGGTTTACCATGGAATGGTTGCATGGTGAGAAAGACAAATTTGCTTGTGTTTTTAATAATGTGTTCTCTTTAGAGAGAGTCAATACTTGCCCTGCCCAGTTTGTCTGGCTTCACTTTAAAAATCCTCGTTTCTGGTTTAAAAAGATTGGAGATGGTAAAGAACACATTCATTAGGACTTGCTACCATTGGGGACATGTGACTGAGGGGAACATCTATTTTCGTCAGAGGGAATTAGATTATGCAATTTCTTTTGCGAAGTGAGCAAGTTCTGCCCCCAAACTAAATAAAGCCCTTTACATCCACTGGAATGTGATCCAAGAACACTATGCATAAAACCTTCCAATTCTCTGTGTCAGACTTGATGATCTTTTCATCTCGATTTGTTCTTGAGCCAGCACTGCCCAATAGTTGTTCCTTGTGTGTATTCAGCCCTTTCTGATATGCTACCTGACAGCAAGTGTGTACCCCTTGCCTCTATTTCCTGCGTTGAATAATCTTGGTACTTCCATCTCATCTGATAAGAACTTAATTCCCCTTATTGTGCTGGACTTTTCTGCTTTCTTGAAAATGCTTACCAGAACAGTACACGCTATTCCAGATAAGGTCTTATCAGAGAGCTGTATCAGGACAAATAGCCTATCTTTATGGAAGAACTGTTTTGGAAGTATTTCAATTGAAATTTAATGGAAATACCATTAAGCTTTGTTTGGCTTTGTAAAAGGTGATATAAAATACTCTGAATCAGCACAGCTGAAAAAATACAGTCCTCACTGATGCTCACTGAGAAAAAAAAAATTCCCCTTTGAGAGGACTTGGTTAATTATTTTGTTTATTTGTGACCCAAAATGAAAAGAAAAAGCAAAAAGTGCTGTCATTACTCATTATGTACACAATTTATCACAGACTACAGTTCTGTCCTTCAGCTTATTAAGTCTCTCCCAGACATTCTTCTGTGTTCTGGGCTTCTGAAAAATACTTAAGTAAAACTGATGCTACCTAACTGAATCACTGCATTCTTCTGCAAACCTCTGAGCTTACTGCTGTTTTCTCACCCGTACATCGAAGATGATTTAGGATTTTAAATACTTCATGTGCTGCGTGAAACAAAATAACTTGATTATTCATGCATCACATAGGTTACTCTCTTTTTTATTATGAAAAATAATTAACAATTTGTATTTCTTGTTATATTTCATTGTGCTTAGGCAGGAGTCTACCCTGCTGACTTCTCCAGTGCAGCCTTCTGTTAGTGAAATATTATACATGGCATGAAAGGGCGAGCAAATGTACCACACGAGAATGTGAAGGATCACTATGTCTTTTATTTCTTTCTCCTTCTCTGACTGATGTCTCCTTTGAGAAACTCTTGCGGGCATTTGCTGGTGCAGTTGCAGTCCTCTGCTGCCCCAAGAGCGTGTAGGTCTGTCAAAAAGATCCAGGTGGGTTGTGTTGATATTAGCTCAAGAGACAAAGGCTAATTGCCCAGTGATCCTTGGAAACCATCTGGAGCGAGTCAGCTCCAGCAGTTAGCCAGGAGTGGTGGACAGGAACAGCCGGCAAGAGTTTCTCAAAGGAGAGATCAGTTAGAGAAGGAGTCTGCAGCTGTAGAGCAGGGAGGTACTCTGTTATTGTTCTTGTTCTTTCTTTTTTTTTTTTTTTTTTTGAAATAAAGTAGATTATTATTGCTTTAAGTAAACCAGGCTCACCCATGTTAGCCTTTCGGTTCAGCTCATGAGTGTTACCATGGAGTTCTACGCTGAAAATAAGGCTATGATTTTCAAAAAGCCTGAGGACTTTGGACAGACTGAACTCAATTAAAAGCTGGGATATTTTATGTTGGCATCTTCTGAGTGATTTTCACAGTTTTGCAGATGAAACAGAATTCGAGTTTGCAGTGAGACCTGTGCAATAGCTGAACCACATTCCCATTCCTCTGGGCTGCTTCTTCTCCCTTGTACTGCAGAGAACAAACAAAAGGGAAGGATCAGGCTGTGCTGTATCAGGCAATGTTCTTCTTCACTCTCTTCCTTCTCCCTCCTTTTCTCCTGTGCCATTGCAAGAATGAGAGGGAACGTCATCCTAACACCACGTCCAGGGTGGAACAGTCACAACCCAGTTTTTGCCCATGGTAGATAGGAAAGGTTCAAGGACAAATCATGAAGTGACAGGCTGAGATCATGCCTGTGGGCACATTGAAGCAGGCTTAGGGGCTTTCTTCACCACAAAGTCCCCGGCCATGCCCCACTGCCCACCCCAGGGAAGCCCTGCTCAGCAGCTCAGCCCTGCCAAGCCGCACTGCTCCGGCACATCATGCCCATCGGACTGTTTTTCTTCAGGAACAGCTTTGCATGAACGGATGCTGGAATCTGAAACTGAACTAACACCAGACAGTAGAGGTGGTATCAGGTATTGGTGAATCGCTATTAGTAGCAAATTAGTAGTAAATAAAATGTAAACACAGGTAGTTTGACTTTACAGTGCCTCTGTCTGCGGTAAGAACATTTCCTGGGTGTAGGTGTGTGGATGGCACAACAGGCTTCCCCATGGCAGGTGACCCTCACAGCCAGCAACGGCTATTCAATTTCTAGCTTCTTAGCAAAAAGGCAATGAACTTTCCTAGTTAAACTTTTCCCCTCATTTTTTGCAAGCCCCAAACCCCTCCTCTGCCCCAAAAGCTCTAATCTTTTTATCTGGGGGGGGAAAAAAAAAAAGAGAGAGAGGAAGAATATTTTTCTGATGGGCTTGTACAGTTAAAAATCATAAACAGTAAAGAAATCTATGTACTAAGGTTCCAAAAGAAACAGAGACTTGGCTGACTTCTGTAATCTGAAGTTTGCATTAATTAAGTGTTTTGAATTTGATTAGAATACATTAGCCATCTCATTTGGCCCAGCATTTGCTGCTTTCCAGCCATTTTAAAAAACATATCCAAGATGATCGAAGATCCTAACCAGAGGAACGAGAAGGGAGAGAGGAGGAGGAGGAGTTGCAGGCAGAAAGATAAGCAGGGACCAAACAGAAAAAACAGTTGTCATCTGCCTAGGATTTGCATTTGGATTGTGTATCTGCCTTACCTTGTGAGAGCTGCACTGACGACACTCCCATCTTAATCCTGAATTCACATATTTTATGCATGTATTTTTTCATTGGAACATAATTATTTTATGAAACTAAGAAACATTGAATAAACATGGTAACAATTATTGGTGCTTTGTTCCTGCTTTTGTTGGATCTTGGAGAGGCACTTGACAGCCCAGACCAGGGCTACTTTGACAATGTTTGAAGAACCAGTTCAGCCATAGGTTGATGTCAACTGCACTAATCAGAACTTTATCAGTCGATAACTGTATTCATATGTTGTGCTACACTACTCAGATGTGCATGGCAAGCTCCACAGGACACACAGGGTATTTGACATTAGCTTTATTTTCCAGACAATTTATTTTGAAACTATTAATTCAGCTGTGGTGTCACTCTAATTTTTTGTTTAAATACAGATTCACCCATTCCTGATAACATGCATAGAAGTGTGACTGCCTCACTCAATTTGAAACCTTGGAGAAGAGTTCATTGTTACAACACCGTGGCCTTGTAGGGAGTGTGCAGAAGCAGGAGGAACACACCTGGAGTTCAGTTCCCCCTTCAGCTACGGAGAGCCTGAATGCTCAGCTCCCATTTCCCAGCATTCTGAACGGCAGGCTACGCACCACACTTTGTTTGTGCAAGCATGTGAGCATGTACACATAGAGAGGAACGGGGGAAGGTGTTGAAATCTGTTCTGTGCCGCAGCCAAGAATTCAAGATTCATGGGGCCAGACAGACACTTAACCAAGTCCGGTTGTGTAATCTGCTAGGCGACCCACAGGCCTGGGAAGCAGGAGCAGAAGCTGCTGCTCTGAATTCCCTATCTTCTCCCTTGACTTTGCCTTTTAAGTGTAGCTGTGGCTGTTATGTTCCATGTTGGATTTAACATTACCTATGCATTGGGCAGCTCGGGTGCCGTGCATTGTTTTCTTGTGTAAAAGCTATATGGCCTTCTGAGCACATGGCTTCAAAACATACAGCTGCAGTAAAAGATGCCTTAAAGCACATGCTGCAGCTGAACTGTAGACACTTAAAGCTTTTATCAGAATATTTAGGACCCTGTAACAATCCTTGTTATTATTCTTGGATTTAGATGTTTCACATCAGTTCTGTTCCCGGTAACTTCGTGTTATTCTGGATCTCATTTTAGACATCCACAACTTAACAGACCTTTAGCTTCGGCTGTTAACTCCTGCAGTGCCCCAGTGCTTTAGATTTTCTATTGAGTTGAGCAGAGAGACGTCTGAACTGAGTCCAGTAGTTTCATTACCATGCCGTTTAGGATGTATGTGTTCCTGTTCAGGAATTTAAACACTGATAGAAAAAATGGGTACATTGAAATAATTTGACTTGTTTTTGATCATCTAGAATATTTTTCCAAGTGCTATACATAGCTTGAAAGGCAATTTTATGCTAAAACCTGCTGCTTTTTAAATGCAGAAGTGAAACAGAGAACCTGCAAACTGTTTCCTTTCCAAATAAATGGTGAAATGGTGTGTTGTCAGAAAATCACTGTTCAGTTGCATTAGGATCTTAGTCACGGAGTTTTATCACTTGAAGACTCATCTCATGGTAAGTGCAAGACCCATGTTAGGAGGGGGAATAGAGTATGCTGAGCAGAAATTGGTAATAACATCTCTGTTGATCCAGCAAGTTGCCACCTTGGTCCCTCCAATACTGTTGTGATAAATGGCAGAAGAAACAAGGTTTCTTCCAGGTTTCTAATGCAACCATGTCCCTTTTCCTTCTGTGTGGACCTGGAGCCTGCAGCCAAAGTCCATGGTCCCAGGCATTTCAAACAACACACGCAGTTTAGTTTCTACAAAATTATCTAGAGTTACTATTTCATATTGTAAAATACGTTTATTTTTATAACACCCTTCCTATGACATGGCATGGTCGTAACTACAGTCCTCGTCCTGGTCCAAGGCTTATGTATCAGCAAAGCTACATTTTTCTCAGTGAGCCTTATTCTGGTGTATCTCACTTGGAATTTTGTTTGCAAGACAAAGCTCACAACCCCAGTGCTCTAGTTATCTGTATTAAGTTACTCGGCCCGTTGCTACACAATGAGGAAACTTGGTATCAGTCAATTTTAAATGAATTGCTCTACAATTGTAACAGACCACAAAAGATTGCTGAACGCTCTGTTTATAACAACAAACAGGAGTTTTGTTTCCACCCAGTATTTTCCATGATGTCTACAAAATACTTAACAGTACTGAGAATGCTAGAGTGCTGAGATCACTGTTTGTCATGATGACCAAAATTATTTTACAGTTTTCCTGTGCTCCCTATACCTCTATAGGTATCTGTTGTCTCTCGTCTTATAAACAGACCATAAATTCCTTCAGGTCTCTGTTTCTTTGTTTTTACAGCACTTAGCACAACAGGATCCCAATGATCTCAATCATTTCAGTAATATTGCAACCAATAATGAAATCTTTGGTGTTCAGTCCAGTGTGTTTTAGTTGCAAATCTGTAAAGACAGGGAAAGAAAATAATTATCTTTACAGTTCATCTTTTCCACCGCCTTTGAATATTGTTCACACAGTTGTTATTACCAGGGTTGGGTTGGCTTTTTGGTCAGTCCAGCAGTATGGTTTTCTCCAGCTGAGTTCTTTGCCTGCTGTACAAAGCTGAGCTCAATGGGCAATATTATCAGGAATTATATGAGCTATGGCATCCCCTGCCTTTCTAGATATGTTTGTACATATTTTTGTTTATTTACTTAATCAAGAATACCCATTTATAATAAATCAATTCAAAGTCATTCCTAAAGAACCTCTTCAGAACCAGAAGTGGGAGATTATACCACCTGACCAACAAGAAAGCATCCACTAACTAGAAGCAGATTTCCACATGGAGTAGCCACAAAAGAAATTACAGTACCTCCTCTCTTCTACTACAGAGGAAACATCTCACTTCCAAGATATCAAGTGGCCAGTGCTTGAGAACAGACAATCTACAACAGTCCTACATTACACCCGAGGAAGAACAAAAGGCATAGATAGCATTGGTGCAATATAACCATGGCACTCTCTTTCTGCTCATATTACATTAAAAGATTATTAGAAAATTTATTTGGAGTGGCTGCTGTGAAGGAAAAAGAGAAGAAAACAGGGCTGATGTAATATTTTGGCAATTGGATGAAGAGATAGGAATGGGTTTCAAAGTCACAACGGAGAAAGTAATGACAATAATCAGAACAGAATTTAAAAAAAAATAAGAAAAATAACATCCGTCGTGAATATAGACATTGGTGAGCAGGCACTATTACAGGTGCTGACAGGTAGGAAGGAAAGTGACTGGTCATGCTTTGGTTGATTCTGCTGTAAGGATGAAATGTTTCGCTGTATGTGTAAAAAAACAGAGTGGGTCAAAAAGAGGGCAATGGCCAAGGAAGAAAGCTATGTGGTGCTACCTGGAGAGCTAGGAGGCAGAACAAGGGAAGGAAGAGAGGGAAGGGGAAGGGGAAAAGGAGAAGAGGGGAAGGAAGGGAAGGGGAAAGGGAAAAGGAGAAGAGGAGAGGGAAGGGAAGGGAAGAGGAAAAGGGAAATTGAGAAAGCAGAGAGAGAGAGAGATGATGAAACAGCACACCAATCAGTAACATCAGCGGCCTCAGGAACTTGCTATTAAAAATCACTCCTGTAGCTGGAAAGAACTGAAGAAAAAGCTAAAAAAGCTTCTCATTTTAGCTTTGGTTCCATATATTTAAGTTAGATTATTTTCTATATTTTTTCCATATGCACAAAGTGAGTTTCTTAAATCACTCTGTTTAGAAATAAACACATGGAAACAATAAACATCTAGAACATTAGCTTGCATATTTCCTTAATGTATGCATATTTCTCTCCAATTTTCCACATGAAATGAGACTAATTCACTTAAATTTCTTGGGATCCACCCTCTGTCAAAGTTTCCATGATTTCAGGGTTAGCTCAGTAGTTGATTAATACTTTTTAGAGTGTGGACTTACAAATTTTAAGTCAGCTGCTCAGCTTGTGCATAGCAGAATATTTACACTGAATTCAAGTGACCTCTGTCAATTTACACAGATGAGAAAAGGCCTATTATTTCTTTTTCTTATAACAAAAAAATAAGGAGAATATTATGCATACAGAAGTAATTCCTTCTAAAGGAATACAATCAAGGTTTCTTCAAAGGTTTTTCTACTTTGGGATATTTTGTGCCACATTTTTTTATATACTCTTTGAAATTTTGATATGTTTATATTCTGCAGTTATTTGCAAATGTAAAAGTAACTCGTCTCCACTCATGTTCACAGTCTTCCTCTGGTTTAATACCGAAAGTAGAATTTTGTCCGATATGAGCATGCCCTCACTATTTTTTTCTTGCAATCCTGGAGCAAAGAACTTGTCCTCAGACCATCTAACCCTGCTGTCCCCAGCAGTGGTAAAAGGAGATGCACATGATAGCACATGATTGTGGCTACTTTTTGTAGTACATGCCCTTCAAAAACTCATACCCTATAGCTGTCATATGAGGGATGCCAGAGAATACATATCTCTCTGGTCCTTCTAATACCTGTTAATGGACTGTTGCCCATTAATTTGACTAATCCTGTTTTGAACCTGCTGACACTGCCTCCACAACATCCTATGGCAGCACATTTCAGAATTTTATTACCTCTTGTATAAAGAATAACTTTTTCTACTCTGTTTTCCCTTTTTTTCATTATTATGCCCTGTGCCAGTTCAGATTCTGTACAAGTGACTCATGCCAAATTCTCACTGACTACTGTTATGAATTATCTGACCCAATTCAACCAAGAGAGACTATGGCTTGTTTTGCTTTTAATTTTGTAGTGACAACAAATTCCCTGGCTGGAAGGAAAGCTTGGCCCAATTTGCAGGAAGAGGTAAAAGGGAGAGGAATGTAAGCACAGCAGCATATAATCCAGGTGCCATGAACTAAGACAGCAGATCATGGGCAGCTGAGGAGATCTCTTGATATATTAAATTGTTCTCAAGGACTAGTTTAATGTATGGTTGGGGTCAAGCAAAGACAAAAAAAACCTCGTGAATTTGACAGTCCTTCCCCTGTCACTTATATTTTCACAGAGTTCTTGATGTTACCACTAAAGATTTTCTACTGTTCTAACCCAGTGGTCCCCAACAATTGCCAGTTCATATGCTGTAACTCTGGTTAGAAACAACCTCTGTATACATCCTCTTTTGGACTTTCTGTCTGATTGATTTCAAATGTCTTGATGTCCTGCAAGCTTGAACAACATCAAAAGACAAAGAATCCATCATCTTTGAAAGCATGGTATTAAGATTTCATCTGTTGAACAGTACAGCCCAAATACCTTATAGCAAGCATTATGGAGCACCAGAGTTCGTTTACCAAGCCCCACAGTTTATCAACTGACAGCTAGAGTTTATCTGTTAGAAAGACTTCCATTATTTATTTATTTTACATGATGTCAAACTTATTATAGTCCTCACTGCACAACACTCACTGTGAATTGCATCACTGTGAAAATCAAGCTGCATACTTCTATTTCTTTCCTGGTCTTCAAATTCTGTGCTATTGTAGTCTTTCATCCCTTTTCTTTGCTACACTGAAAAATACTAGAATATTAAATACTTTGTTCTCTGTACACACAAATGTGTTTTAATAAATCTGTTGGTTTGGTTTATATATCACTGAGCTCCTTTATGCTTTATTTTCCATATCATGAACCATTCTTTTGCTTCTTCTTAAATCTTTTAGTTTTATAAAATATGAACATAGGGAATGGACAGAGCATGCCAGAAGTGGCTGTATTAAAGCAGAAGTTACATGAGTGATAGAAAGACAGAACACTCTCCTGACTTCTGCCCTCTATTTGCCAGTCTCTGTGCCACTTAAGGCTGTGCAACTCTGCACTTCAGTAGTCCCTGGGATAGCTTACTGCTTGTTGCTATGGATTCATCATTATGTATACAACTACTTTTGCAGTGAATTTTTAGTGTAGGAGATTCCCATTGATGTTTATTTTTAGGCATCCAGTTTATTTTCTTATGCTCCGTTTAAACCAGCATTTTCTTCATATGATACCTTCTTTTTCTGTGATCGACTGCCAGTGGTCCTCCCATAGAATCTTATCTCCCTACTTCACCATACCCTTAAAGGTTGTTTCATGTAAAGGCTATAAAAATGTCAACATGGATTAGCTACATTCATATTTTTAATTATCCAATCATTTCTGAGGGACCCACTTTCAACTGAATGGCTCTGCAATTGCTTCATTCCCTTCACTCATTGCTTTTATTAAAACCGACACGCTATATAGCCTCTTTGACAGTCACACAGGGATCACACAAACAGAAGACAAGGAGTTGACAGAGTTTCACCCAGGTGTTTTGACATAACGCCATCATATGCACCTTTCTAGAATAAAGAGTTATGACTTTCAGGTCTACTATAAAATAATCAAGCCTATCAGATGATGCTCCTTTTCCCGCTGCTGCCTGTACTGTCATAAATGGAAAAGGGATTTGCTCTGTTTCAGATTTACTAAATGAATTTTAATTTGGGCAGATAATAATTTTCTATAACTGAGCTACAGCTGAACTTATGAGAATGATCCCACTATATTTTATGAGTTTTATAACTTTTATAACTTTTATTTTATTAGATATCATTGTTAATGTCTCAAAATTTAATATTTCAAAATTTGCCAAGTCCTAAAGCCAAAAAGGAACACTTGAAACTTTTAACAGGCAATGTCTTGTTTGACAACATACCCACCTACACATAAGTATAAGTTTAAGGCAGAAAACTCAAAGTAGGAAAGAGTACTAATTTTAAAAAGTATCCACTGGAACAAATTACACAGCAATATGATATCTTTTTTCCTCTTAGTATCTTCAGATACAAGACTCTTCCTGCAACTACAGATTAACCAACCACAAGGTATCACATGCAAGGAGTAATTGTTTGAAACTTACCATATATATACTACATAATAAAATTATATCGAATAATATAACATTATTCTGGCCATGAACTCCATGAGCTTTATAGGATGTACTTATTGCAGTCTATGATAATAATCCATTTATTTTGAAATTCACATGTCATTCTGATGCCTTTAGAAAGTCAAGCCCAGTAAATCTTGATCTTCAAATTTTGGGGGAAAAAAATTTCTACACAAAAAAGTTGAACTTCTTGACACAGTCCAACAATGTTCTGCCAAGATGTTAAGGTAAAAAAAATATTCCAGCTGGGCGGAGGCGCATGAAGCATTCCCAGGAGAAAACTTGCTTCGACGACAGTAAAAGAATTCATTAGTTCCACATTTTGACCCTTCTATAAAAATAAAACTTTCTCATTTTTGTTCTACACTTTGTAAAATCCATTGAATATAGATTTTTTTGCTCAATCAGATTTATCTATCATCTGCCCATTTTCCAACCAGCGTGTTTCTCTGGTCAGATTGCTTAACTGCTCGACTGTTCCTCAGAGAGCAGGATTTTTTTTCCTATGGCCTCCAGTGAAGTAGCAGGTGGATGGATAGGATGGAGAGGGACGGTAAAGGTAGGTCTACTTTACTGGATGGTCAGATGGAAAACAGGACTTCTTTTACTTTTGCAGCATTCATGTTTCTCCTGTTTGCAGGAATAGGTAATGTTTGCATTCAACAGGTGTGATGATACGGAAATAGCAATCCCCTCTTGACCTATTAGTGAAGAAGCATGTTCCCAGCTCTCATCACATTTTAAGCTCTGCAGGCCCCAGGCTGCAGTGAGGTAATAGACTCATTGCAATTGCTCCTCCTAGGAGCTTTGGTTTCTTTTGTGAGATGCAGAATTTATTTTGTGGATGTCAAGAATCTGGAGGGGATGGTTTGTTAACAGAGACTCACTCTAAGATATGCAAGTCAAATCTCAGCTGAGGAGCGAAGGCTGGAGGCAATAAGGGCTGCATTGTTATGTACGTCTCAAGGGGACCGCAATCAATACTCACAAAGGTCTGATAAATTTCAGCGAGCAGAGGATCCAGGACACAGACAATGAATGATATTTTATCACCTTCCTCCAAATATTAACTGTGTCCTGTTCCACAATTACAGACTTGAAACCAAGCCACACCAGTGGCTGTAAAGGCACATGCAGTAAGACTTGGTCAACTCATGCTGTGTGAAAGGTGTATGTGATCTGCCATTATCTTCCCCTCTCAATTCTAGCTGGATGTTTCCTTAATTCTTAGCACATCATTTTTTGTTTTGTTCTCTTTTGACTACTTTTATTGGAAAATATTCAGATATTTCCCCTGAAATGGAAGCTGGAAATCAACTTGAGATATGGTGAAGTGAGTCTCTGTTAGCAGATGATCCCTCCCAGCCCTTTCACATACTCAAAGTAAACGCTGGAGTTGGAGTGGAATACTTGAGTCCCACGGGTTCAATGCAAAACAGATTTTAATCTACAGTTTGTATTTTTGCTGGTAACACACATTAAGATACTTGATATCTTAATGAGTTGCCATATTCAAAGTATAGAATTGGGAAAAATAGATTTCAGATGGAAGCTAAGCTCCCTGTAAGCCCCTTTCAGAGAGGCACACATGCAAATGGATTGTTTAGGGCCTCCTCTGAGGCAGTATATACCTCAGGAACTTCAGTTGTGCCTCTTTGTGGAAAGCATCTTAATGGCCCCATTTACAGCAGTAATGAAAATGAACCATGACTTACCCTCTGCCCAGCTGACATGGTAGAGCTTCCATCCATACAGCTGAACCATCTTACTCCCAAAACCAGGTGGCAGCTCCAAACGTTTTTCTGGGAACCACCTCTGGTACATGCCACCCTTTGGTCTCTGTTCAAGCATCATCTGGAAGACAGCCTCTTGGCGCAAGTGAAAAGCACGCCTGAGACTGTGTGCTGACAAACAATACAGTTGATCATGTGGCAATGCCTGGACCCATGCCAGCACTGATTATTTTATTAGTAGAGATGGAGCCCATGTATCTAGCTTTAATTATTTAATGTCAAAGTGTTCAGTAGCCATGAGAGCCCAGCCTGGGATACCTTCAGTGCTGCTTTTGGGTGCCTTATTCTCTAAGCCTCCAAACAGAAATACTGCAATGAACACATCAGCAATGCCTAGGACGATGCTCATTTATCAGGATGAATGGCCAGGGCAGCTGTGCTTCCAGTAGTTTTTGTTGTCACAAGTAAACCCTGTGGAGCTGTATTGGTCAAACTAACAGACCATCCATCCAGTCTGCTGTAGAGAAAAGAGACTGAGATATCTTTTGTCCCTGGCAGTAATTCTTCCATAGTAATACAATGCAGTTGAATGGGTGCTTTCCAAACACAGTCTACACTATTCTCACAATCCTGGACAGCTTTTATTTATCTGTGCACAATGTTTATTTTTTAATTGGACATTATGGAAATTCTGACAGTAATGTAAAAGATGATTAGCAATAAAACAAAATATAAACCAATGGCTTCTAAATTTAATAACAGGCTAAACGTCTACATTCAGACATGGTTAATCAAAACCAGTTTGTAAACTTCATTTTATTCAGGTCAGCCAGTCAACAGTACATGTAATGCATACTATAAAACTGATTTAGGGCTTTTGGACACCCAAGCATCTACATAAACCAAGCAAGGATTAACTAGGTCTGTCTACTCATAAATTACAGCACATTGTTTTTAAGTGAACAGGATAAAAAGCAACATGCCGTGAACCATCTACATCATGCTTTTTTCTCCTTTGACCAATTTCCCAGTTACTCTCTCAAATTATCACTCCAGTTCCTTCTTTGTTCATCCCTGTATTGTTTCCATATAACTGTCCAAATCCGCCTGCAAGGCAACTAATCAAAAAAGGCTGAAGCACAAGAACATTGACCACTTGATAGTTTGCCCAGCTTATTAAAAATATGAGTTTGACATCCTGCAGCATGTTTTAACAATTGGTTTGCAAATTACAGCATGGCTAAATACAATTAAATTCATTCCATTGTACACAATAACTATTTAGCATATGCTGTGAATCTTGTACACAGATCAGGGCTCTGCAGCGTTAGTCAAATCTTGCTGCCTTGTGCTACAGACCCATCAGATCTCATAACATAAACAGGCTTGGGCTGGGTCATAGCTTGGTTGGGATTTTAACAAAACAAAACAAAACAACCCTCAAAACCCCATTCAGATGGTTTTTAGAAGCAGTGATGGCCTTCCACAAGCAAAGTTCTTCACTTATCTCTACTCACTGAAAATCAGTACTGGGTTCAGTCACTGCTGTGCTTGTGGAGGTGAACCATCCCCAACCACTGGACCAGCGCCTTGACTCCTTATCTCAAATACCTGAACACATGCAGAGCTGTAAGCACTTACCGCTTATTCCAACAGCAGATTTTGCATAACTTCATAGTACTTTTCCGCCTCTTTCAGAGGTTTAACCTGCAGAGTACATATTTTATCCAGTACAATATATATGATAATATATTGGCTCACATGAACTAACATGATATAGTATCTGTCCCACAGATTTTACATGCCACTCCATATGCACCAGATCCAAGAAGTACGTGATGCACAACTCTCAGGGGATATGAAACACATGTGGGTCTGATTCGCCACTTTGTTATTCCGACTGTACACTGTTGCAACCCTAACAAAGTTACACCAGTGTAAAACTGTTGTACTGAAGTGGAGGATTAAACCCATATGTCTTTCTATATGAGCCAAATTTATAGGACAAAGTAATTCAAATAAATTCAGTAAACATTCAGACTTCTTCAGAGTCCTATACCTGTTCAGTCCTCAGACAGTACGTTTCCTGCTTCAGGAAAAGCTTTACCTCAAAGACAGCAACTGTTATTTGTTAAAAGGTTGTCAGTAACAATCTGAGTTATTAAAAAAAAAAAGCAAAAATATTGAGAAGATCTGTGACCTACAAAACATTTAAAACAAGACCGCATTTCCTCAGACTCACTCAGTCATGATTAAAACCCCTTTTGCCTGCTTATATGCATACCTCTTTGTATAATTAAAAGCACAACCCATCACCATTTGCAAATTCTTATGATTTCACTGTGCAACTTCTCAAGTGTTTTTTCTGGCCTCTTTCCAGACAGTACACCTGTGTATTAGTTTAGCGACATTTTACTGCAATTGAGAATTAACTAATTCTGTTTGATTTGGATTCGTATAAAATCCTGAAAACTTACAAGCTATATGTTTATATACTAAATCAGATACATTTCTCCACCGACAGATAAAACGACATTTATAAAACAAATATCAGACTGATTCTCATAAAGTGTCATTTAGAAACAGGGATTTGTGCTGGTGCTCTGAAGGTGCATGATTAATTCAGTTCAAAGAACAAACCAAAAAATTCAGATTAACTCCATGTATATTTTTTCAAAATATTTCACTGTGTTCAAAAAGTTGAAATTTCCTTCTGGTTGAAGAAAATTATTCAATCAGCCTAAAGAATCAGGCTTCATTTCCTTTCACAATTTTGATTGTTGCTTTTAATGCTACACAGAAATACTGAGGTAATGCAATAATGATGATAGTACTACTAGTACTACTGCTAGTAGTAGTACTGCTACTAGCACTAGCAATAGTAATAGCAATACTACTACTACTTTCTTTGGAAGACGTGATAAAAAGAGTGGTAACTTTTTCTGTTTTAAAGTTATTCAGTCATTTAAATTCTACTTTTGTAGAAAGAAAAAGCTTTTTCTGGGGGAAAAAAAAATAAATCCAGCCCTAGTCCCACTATGTGCAATTCCAGTGCTAATGAACTCAATTTGATTACTTAATGGGCCATTTTTATGTCATATATGTGGTGACTGCAAGATCAGTTTTTTAATCATCTTCTGGGAAGTTTTACCATTAAAAACATTCAGCGATATTGTTCCAGTGTCAACCAAAATAATTCAGAAAAAATATGATGAAAAAAAATTCCTTATGCTTTTGAATTTCAAATAATTACAGCTCAATTCTGACTATATGTTATGAATAGTTTTCCTCGTGGAAGTGTCTTTGATAAAGGCATTGGGTTATTTTGTTTATTAAGTATTTAAAAACTATTCTATAACTCCCTATTTAAACCTGTAATGTGATTAGATATGGCAATCAATAAATAAACTCTGTGACCAGTTTCGTATTTAGTTACAATATTATATATTAATATAGTTATTAACATGGTAACCAAGAAACAGTAATAACTTAGGTTATTGAAGACCATAAACAATATTTCATAGAAATGTTATTCATTAAGTACATTAGAATTAGAAGAGCATAACTAAATACCAAAACTTCTAGGATATAAATACCTTTCTCTTTTTAAAGAATTATGTCTAGACACTTATTTAAGGTGTGATTCCTCTCACCTAATTCTAATACTAATCAATGCTAGGGAGTTGATTCAGTCACTTAAATTTAGGTGTCGTATACTTAGGTGAAGGTGCCGAACACCTAGGGTAGAGTAGGGGACCCAACACACCTACAGAGCTGGCAGCTCTATATGTACCATTAACAGTCTTCTGGAGCAGCAGCTGCAGGTCAACCAGGAAACAATTATATTCCCATTATAATCTGAATTTCCAGTTTAAGCAGTACAATCAGCGGCACTGAAACAGCAATTCAACTAACCCGGAACACTTAGGGTACGATTCAGTTACTTAAACACAGGCATCTGCTGCCATGGGGAAGCGTGGGGGTCCTCTGAGAGTAACATCCATTCATCCCATCCTAACAGAGGTGTGTAAAGTAAGACAGAGGAAGTAACCATTCCTCTTCATTGAAAATAAAGAAACTTTTATAAAGCTGAATTAGATGGTGACCCCTGGGATTCCTTTCATTTGCATACATATAGGTGTTTAGCGTCATTTTAGATTCCCTATTGTGTCTGAGATGACCACATGGTGACGGACATTCTGCAGCCTTCTTCAGGCCTTCTGCAGCAGCAGCTAGGATGCAACTGAATCAAGAACTTATGGTGGGATCCAGGCATTAGAAGCCATCTTAGATGCTATTTTAGATCTCTGAAACTTCTGCATAGGGATGCATTCAGTATTAAACCGAACCTATAGAAAAGTCACATCTTTCTCCAACCGAAAGCCAGAGAGGATCTCACGTATGATGCCTCATGAAGCCCATCCATACAGTCTAACACCATTGTTCCATTCCTATTTGGGATTTGATCCAATATCCATTAGCTGGTAGAAACACTTGGACTGTTGGTAGGAGCTCTGCTGTATAGGAATTTACTTAACACAATTGACCAGCAAATCCATTTCACCTCCTCCTTAGTCTTCTCTATGCTCTCTCTGGGATCATTCCTGTTTCTAGCACAGTTTTCCCACAGCTCTCTGGAGGATGACTGGCCACTCTACATGTGTTGCTGCTTCCCAGAACATCAGTCTTATTAGATGATATTTTGCAGTATTGTGTTTTCATGGACAAGATCTTACAACTAATGCTGCTAGAAATACATTAATTTTGTGTAGTTTCACCTCTAAATCCTATAAACATTGAGTCCAGCATTTGTTTTTTTCTCTCTACATTTCTGAGGCTTCAAGATTTTTATAGAAGATGATTAAACACCATTCCAAGCCCAAAATTTTACAGAATTGGGTAAAGATGGCAAACCTTTGGGCTAAGCCCAGCTAAGAAAACAGAAGGTAATACTCTGACACATTTCTCATATATCTGAATATGTATCTAACATCTGTATTGAAATAATTTCTACTTAAAGGAGGATTACGTTACAGGTACTTTTAATAATACTGCATACAGCATGAGACATCACAAAATACAAAAGCTTTCAGGATGCTTTGGAAAAGCAACCAGAATTTAAATGAGACAAAAACCAGACATCTTTTAATCCTTCTTCAAGTTTTGTCCCTTCTTTTCTTCTCATTCACAACATGACTCAGAGGGGCAGATCCTCACCTGATATAAAACAGTCAGTCCAGCTTTATCAAAGTCAAAGAAGCTACAGTCACACCAAAGGAAAATCTGACATGGTGCATCTAAACTGTAGATATAACATTAACTGTGACTAATTGTGAATGTTGTAGATGTTTCCTTCCTACGCACGGTTATGTCTTTACCTGAATATCTTTCTGCTTTTTATTATTAGGCCTAAATAGGACATCAAAGGTTATTTTTTTTAAAATCTGCATGGAAAAATGTCTCTCATTTCCATACAACTCTCTAAACTTCTCCTTCTTACTTTAATTTGCTTCTGAGGACTTCAAAACATCTTATTGTCCGCAGTAGAAGAAACATCTGTCATACATAGTTTATTGGCTGGAATCAGTGATAAAGGACAGCATAGAGACTCACCAAAACATTTCATTGCTATCAACATGAAACAAAATATTACAAAAAGCAAGACCTTTTTTTTTTTTTTTTAATAAGAGAAACATGGGGAAAATTTTGCAAGCCAAATAGACGAGAAAAACTGTGACTTTAATTCATCAAGCCTCACATGACTGGATTTTGTATCCCAGCCAGCTAAGGCCTAACCACGCTACAAAAGATGTTTTTTAATTAGCTAAGAAAGAGAAACAATTTATGAACAATGGTACTTCTCTCCACAGGATTTCCTGTTTAGAGGAATTGCTTTCCACATTAGAATTGATTTTTGCTCTTTCTACCTACTGATCTGTTTTACCACTTGCCTAGCGCAGTCTGATACTAATTACTACTTTTTTTTTTTTTTTTGGCATAAAACACCAACAAGGCCCCAACATTGCATTTCAGATCTAAGCCAGCCTCTTGGGAGGCGAGGTGGGAAGTATATGCAGTAAGTTTAGCACTGGCATATTTTTTCCCCTTTTTGTTATTCTCAAATTCAGCACCTCTCTGCATTAGGTACAGAGAATTTGAGAAAGACGACCACCTGGCAAGCTTACTGAAACCTGACTATCTTACTGGCATGACAATACACAGGCAAATTATTTGGATAAAGCCTCTGGTAACAAGGAGGAAGTATTGCGAGGTGGTACATCTGAAACTTCATTTCACAAGTTAGACTTCTTGTATAGGAGCAAGGATGGCTCTATCATCAGAAAGGACTGATACTTAGCAAGTTTGGTCCCCTTCAGATATTGTGGCAATTTGATACAGTCATCTACTGAATGTTCATCTGCTTGCAGGTCTTTCAGCAGGTTCTAGTTCTAATGGTTTTGCTCAATTATTCTTTACTCTCTTGTATTTTGATAGTCCTTTTCCTTTTTAATGGTACTCTACCTACTTTTTGCTTAACATGTTGCTTTTTTTCTCTCTTACACCTTAGAAAACTAAAATCTGTTCATTTTCTTATTATCTAGTTTTGTCTTTTCCATTTGCAGATTCTCTCTACTTTCCACCATCTTCCTTACCCTTATGCACAATTCTGTGTGATTTGCCTTTTCTCCCTCCTGATTCCTACTTTTCTTCCTTTCCTATTACCACTATCCCATTTTCTTTTCCTTCAAGTTAATTTTTGTTTAGTTTCTTTTATTTTCCATTTCCTTTTCTGTCTTTTTTTTTGAGGCTCTCCATTGTACCTCACTCTCTGTTGTATACACACATTAGCATAAGAGAGTATGGAATAAGGCAACAAATGAAATGAAGCCTACTGGTCAAAGCACTGGGGATCTGGTTGTATCTTATGCATTTCTTTTCTGCATTTCTCTCCAGCTTGGCAATTGTTTTATTCCTCAATGTCCTTCACACTTTTCCAATAGCATCAGTTGCTTTTGCTTGAGGTAAGCACTGTTTATTCAATAAAAAGTGTTCTGTTTCTGCATATACAATTGTGAAAAAGGCACAACTATTAACTATGAATGAACAGATAGGTTTTGCCTTTTTGTGCCAGATTTCTTAATTCCAAGGTTCAGAGGTTTATGACTTGTTTCTTGCAGTTCCAGATCTGCGGTCAGGATGCCCTAGCATTCAGTTGGAAGGATCTATGGCTTCTTTAAATATTTTTTGTATTTTGCTATTTCAGACAACTCTGTAACATTTATGTCAAGCATCAATATTTTTCTAAACCCACAGTTGCCATGAGAATCTTCTTTGTAATCTTTTTTCTAAAGCAGGTAAGTATTTTGTATCCTTAAAGGAAGCTGTCGAGTATCAGAAGGATATTAAATATATTAGGATAAGTCAATGTCAATGATTCAGAGCCAAATCTTTACAAAATATAGTTTAATACGGTAAGAAGTAATATGTTACAGATATCTACAAAGTAAAAAGCAGAATCTGTAGTAAAGAGTCATTGCTACTTGCTCCTACTCAGAAAAGTTTGCTTTTGCAGTTGGCTGCTTCTAGAGATGCTAGAAACAGCACAGAGCTGCTCTGTTTCTATACCCAAGTTTCTAATCTCTTCCCATAGTTGTGGAAAAGAAAAAAATAGTCTTAGGATACTATTGATTTAAACATAACAATTATACTCCTCTGCAAAGATGCACACTTTAATGGGTCTTGGGTTTCAAGATGCTTATGGATACTTCTGGATTATGCGATGAGCAGAAACTAAGAGATACTATCAAGATTCATGGAGTCAGAGAATATAGCTGTATTGTAACTTGACAATGAGATTTTTCAAGTCATACTATTTTTTTCTTTTCTGAAAAAAGTAGTAAAGCTTGGCATAATATGCAGTACCATATATTTTTGAGTGCAACTTGTTGAATTTCTGTAGGTGAACTGCCTAGAGCTGTGCTAACTAAACTGAGCAGCCACACAACTTGTTTCTATAACCTTAGTCTTGTATATTGTAAGTTCCTGAGAATACAGACCTATTATATTTATGTCTCTTATGATGATTATCAAGCACATAATGAGTAACAGTAAATAGATTGGGTCAGCATTCAAAAGGTAATCTAAGGCAACCCACACACTTGCTGCTACAACAGAGAGATAAATTTTTTTGCTGAAGAAACCAAATCATGAAGGGACTGTATGACCGTAACAGTAATGGGAGAAGTTATTATGAAATGCTGATACATAATTAAATGTCACATTCTTTTTTAAAAAAAAAGAACAGGATCATTTTTCACCAGAGCTAAGGGGACCTGAGAATATAAACTAAGTAATTTTTGGCTGCTGGTTATTATCATTTGACAGTTTTTCTATAGCCTGTGTAAAATGGTAAGGTAGTCTTAGCCACCTTCTTAAGACTGCAGGCCATAACAATTCCTTTTGTGCTAGATACTCTTTCCATAGGAACCAAAGGTGTGATTTGTCTCACCTAGCTCTATGGCTCAATGGCAGTTGTCAACTGAAAGGAGTCCCACGCCATTTCATATGTCTTATAGTATCTTGTCCGGCCTCCAGATGGGTCTATTGTACATTGCATGCTGCTCTCGGTGGACAGCTCAGGTACCAGAGGCCACAGGCATCAGGCATCTATACTGAGGCAACTGAATAGTTACCTACATCTTCACTAAGTACCAGGGAATCTTAGATACCCAGCTCACATGCAGATGCATAAATATTTATTTAAGTTTAGGTCCTGTCTTTGAAATACAGTTCCGAATTTAAAGCTGAATTCCAACCCCCAAATTACAGAGGATTAATCCTACCCTTCATGTTATTCCTCAGTGTTCTACATCACACAGAAAAGATGCTGTTTTGTAATCCTAGAACTTTAGTTACTGCTACGTCGAGTACTAGTTTGCAAGCTCTTAGCATTCAAGTCTGTTGCCTAAACTTACATACCTGAGATGGTCTGAAGTATCTGAAACACCCATGTGACACTGGCAGATACAGCTTAGGAGCGAGAGGAGATCTATGCCTTTCTGAGGTATCAGTCCGAGACCGTGTGCGCATCTGAAGGAGCATGCTGGGGCAACGGAACTGCACCACAAGCACAATTAGCTCACTGCTGGGAGTGGGTCTTCAAGATCAGAGATGAGCCACAGTAATAAGGCAATGCCTATTGAAGTTTGTGATGCATTTGCTGAATAAAAGGATGACTGGAATGTTTCTGTTCCTCCTTCAGTGCATCGGCCTCTGTCATATTTACAGGCCTTGAGAAAACAGAGGGGAAAAAGACGACTATAGTTGCAAGGTATTTCAAAATCAAATAAAAAGTAGGCTATAATAGGAAGGAATATTTACATCCTCTGGGTTTGAGATGTATTAAAATAGTCAAAATAGTGGACAGAATTGTATCAAAGATTCTGCTCTTACATTTGTTCCCTAAATTATTGTCAGTAGTTGTGGTCAAATAGAGCAGGTATTTTTCAAGTAAGTGCAGCTGATCTTCAGGGTCTGCAGCCCTTTTATAGCTGGTAGCCTCCACTAACTCACTGGTTATATCGACCTAAAATGTCAACTATCATTAAAAGATACATTATTTTTATTATGGAATGACAGAAGTGAGCTCTAATGGAAGTTTCAGTGGGATAACTGCAAATAAAACAGGTTAGAAAAAGTAAGATAAAACCTCCAGAATTTTCAGACCATTCATCTAACAAGCTCCACATGTATGTCAAAATATGATGAGAAGGTTTGCAGATCATAATATGGCAAGGCAGTTTGTTACGTTTAGTTGTGTCACACAACGCTATTTCAAAGAATTAGTAGTAACAGTTGCTGTGTTTGATCCAGAGCTGGTACTCAAAAGGAAGAGTTGCTAAAGTCTCACCGTATTTAAATTGTTTAAATTATTTAAATTAAAAAATCATTGACTCTGCTGTCATTTGTGTCTTTGTCAGAATTGTCTCTTTGTTCATGAGAATTTATTATCAGTGTTTCCTTGATTACTGATGGTTGCCTGCAACAACTGAACCATCACAGGTAGAGTAGTTATTTCTGCATTTAAACAAGTTTACAATTCTAGTGCCTTATACAATAATGTGCAACAAGTTACTAGTATTTGGCTTTTCTGGTAACCACAGAATTCAGGGAAGTCAAAGAATTATAGATATTTTTATTATTTTTGGCTTCTCAATGGACATTTACTTCAAGTTCATATAAGGTATACTAATTAAGTGATACAGGCTTGCCTATCTAAGTGCCTCAATGTTCATTAACCTCACAAGTAATCACTGTAATTTTCAGAGCTGAGTAAATGCAGGGCAATACAGGCTACATATAATTCACTGAGTTTACCTCTCTGTGTTGGTCAGTCTGGATCGGCTTTAAAGACTACCTGGAACTGATCAGTCACGTTTTCAGGATTATTTGCTTGCTGGTAATGTCAAAGAGATCGATGAGGACTGAAACCTCATTACAGCAGGCTCTGTGCCTCCTTTCCTTTAATAGATCTCTGCAGCAGTGCCTCCAGACTTCAAAGGCAAGATCATCTAACTCTTCTTGTAAAATAGGCCAAAGTCTACCCAGAGAGTGCAAAATCATGTGTAAAATTGGATACAAACTGACACGGTCTTCAGATGTACTGTAGGTAGTGAAAGAACTCTGAAAATATGAAATACGTGACTGAGGCTGGAGCCTGCAAAATCACTGCATTTTTGCCAACATAACATTCTCCTACAGACTTGGAAACACACAAGAAATTTAAACATTATAGAACAAAGCTAGGATAAAATGAACAAAAAATACAGGATTTTATGCACTTTATGGTGAATTATATTTTTAGGAATAATCCAACTGATAAATTTCCAAGACCATACAAGGAAACGATTCCTACTTAATTTGAGTACTTAATTAGCCAATGTGGTGGGTTGACCCTGGCCAGCAGCCAAACACCCACCCACCCACTCGCTCGCTCCCCTCTCCTGTGGGACAGGGAGAAAGTAGAAGGAAGGTGAGAAGACTTGTGGACTGAGATAATGGCAGTTTAACAGGCAAAACAAAAGTTGCACGTGCAAGCAAAGTAAAATAAGGAATTAATTCACTACTTCCCTTTGGCCAGCAGATGTCCAGCCTCTTCCTGGGAAGCAGGGCCTCTGCACACGCAACGGTTGCTTGGGAAGACAAACACCGTAACTCTGAACATCCCCCTTTACTCCTTCTTTCCCTGAGCTTTCATGGCTGAGAAAAACGACACATTGTATGGGATACCCCTTTGGTCAGTGGGGTCAGCTGTCCCAGCTCTGTCCCCTTGCAATCTCTTGCCCACCCCCAGCCTACTCACTGGGAGTAGAGAAGGGAGGAGAAGGCCTTGATGCTGTGCAAGCATGTTCAGCAAGAGTCAAAACACTGGTGTGTTATCAACACTATTTCAGCCACAAACCCAAAGCACAGCACCACGCAGGCTGATGTGATGAAAATGAACTCCATCCCAAGCAGACCCAGTACAGCCAAACCAAAGAGAAGTCAGACTTTGTCTGAGTAGCTGGATAGTAAATACATAACAAAGACTAATTCAAGTATAACTGGGTTGATGAATTGTGGAAGGAAGAGGTCTCTAGAAGAGTCACCAACTACCAGTAAATAGGGACTTAACTGAGGATCCCATTGTCCAACAAACCACATGCTGCAAGAGCTTCAGTGACCCCACAAGAAAGGAAGGAAGGAGAAAGCAGTGTTTCATGAAGGTGGAGGATCTCCTCATCATGCAATAATGCAGAACTAACAATTACACCCATTCTGTGGGGAGAAAAGAAGGGGGCTACGCTGCAAGAAGGGTAATTAGAAGAAGTATAATAAACATTTTCTGGAGAACATTGCAATATGAAGAGTACGCGCAAATTCTTCTTTCTGACAAAGAGGAATTATCAACCCAGCAAGTCAGGCAAGTTATTTAAGAGTTCGTCCAGTTTTGAGCAGTTTCCATAGATCTAGGCACACTCCCTTCTTTTTGCACTCTTTTATGAGAGAAAGTGGTGATTTTCTTTACATTAGCATTTCCCACAGACCCAACCACAAGTGAGTTCATTTGCCTGCTTGTGCAAATGGAAGTGGGTTTTCAAGCCTGGTGTTTTACACAAAAAAGTCTTGGAACCGTCCTGTGCCCTGGAATCCATTCAAGTGTCACAGAGGACAAAAATTTTGCCATTAAAAAAAGACAAAAAAATAATCTTTGACGCTCTGTACCTCAGATCATTCTCTTCAAGAATTTGGCTTACCCTGTTGTCAATGCAGATTAGGTTTGGTCACTGCTTTGGACTTCTTGCTATGCACAAGAAGTTTTCTCAATATTTTTGGTAAACTCTTCCAAGAATTAATCTGGCAGGGTGCTGACCATTCTGGCCTGATCCAGAAAAACACTTAAGCCTGTCTTTAAGCACCAGAGTAGTTCTAACCAGATTGAGCTCATACTACTATTGTTTTACAAGATGGTGAAATATCTGTTTACTCATTAAAGTCTGAATATTAAGATTCAAGATTGCTCGTTATATCCATTACAGATGTTTTCTCCTCATAAATGACAATCAAAATTTCATTTGTTTGATGTTTATAAATTGGTTCATTTCTCTACTCTATTGGATAACTTGCAGTGAAAAATTCCAGGCTCTTCTTGAACAATTTATTGTTCTTTTCTCTTTCTTCATTATTATTAATGAGAAATTCCAAACTTTGCAGATAAGATTTATATAGTCTTTCAAATGGATCAGAACAAGAGAATATCAGAAATGTTTAAAAAGCCTGTTTTGCAATTTATGGCTTTATTAAAAAAAAAAAAAAAAAAACACAACAAAAAAAAAACTAAACAAAAACCAAAGCTTCAATTTCTTTAAAAAGTATAAAATTGCCAAAACCTCTGAGACTGATGCACCACAAAGGAATCTGTCTTGCAAACATTTATGTGCCCAATTAATTTTAAGCACATGAGTAGCACACCACATTGTATACTTTCATTAATGACCTAGATAATAGGAGACAGAACATTACTATTACGCTTTCAGATGACACCATGAGAGGAGAATTAATAATATCATGTCATAAAAAAAAAAGTTAGGCTTTGCTGGATAATAATAGATTTATTTCAGTTTTTAAAGGGATTTTTCTGCTTTTACTTTTAAATTAAATCTAAGAAAATTGGGGACCATAACGATCTTTCAACATGAAGAACCTCAGATTGAATATTTTCAAAGAGCTCTGCACTGCATTTAGCACAAATGTATTAATCCGAAAAATCTTGCCCAGCTATATCTTCAAGACTATAATTTCTTGCAGAAAAACAGTTACCTCTACATCCTTATCCTCTCTCAGGATCAAAGCCAGTAGGGTCCAGACTGATATAAGAGATGATAGCAATGAAGTCTTTCTGCCTTTTGCAAGATTTTTCTGACTATTTCTCTGAATTCTGGATTATTCATGTTTATTCATAATTTCTCATCCAGAAATTAAATTGCTGTTTCTTACTAGAATACCACTTTTAAGTTCAAGTTCCATGGCATGAAGTCATCTCACACCTTTTGAGGCTTCAGGGCTACAAGAACACCCTGAGTAACCCCATCCAGTCACTTATTGACACAAGTTGCATATCACAAATTCCTTCCGTAAACTTTTTAAAATCCGTAACAGAAGGGGTAAATTTATTTGCCCCAACAACCTGACACATTGCAGCCTGCTCTCTATTCTTGACTCTTGCAAAGGTCATGGGTCTCTTTCTAATGCCTGATCTAAGTTAGCCATGGCTTGTTTATATCCAGGAGTCCTTATGCTATTCTTTAATTTAATTAGCTATTTTCCCTCTTTGGTAGTCACTCTCTTGATACAGCTAGAGATAGCAAGTATGCCCCTTTCCAAACAATCTATTTAGATGTTCCTGTAATCGATCATCTTCTCATTACCATGACTGTGTTCCAGACTGTGCTTATTTTTCTTAAAAAGATATGACTCAAACTGCACAGTGTTTCAAGCAAGTCAAGCATTTTCTATCTTGTATGACATTCTGATTCTCCTCGTTCTGGGGATACTTCTCAGCTTTCTGTCAGTGCATTTTATTGGAAATGTCCATATATTTCTTCTGTACTCATTAATATTTTTTTCCTTTGGAGAGTTCATTTAGTCAAGGGAAAATGCGTTCAATTTTTTTATTTTTTTCTGGATCCTCAGGTTTATTTTTGTCTCTGGAAGGAGCTGAAAGTAGTGGTTGCTGGATACAAAATCCACTATGACTTCGGTCATATAAAACTGGTAGATACTACCTCTCTTTATAAACCATGATAACAGTCCAGCATACTTGCATGGGTTGACACTAGAGCATATCAATAGTATGGTATCCTTGGTGATATTTTCCATTCTAGGATTCTTCATCTTTTTTTACTCACTTTTGGGACAATGTATGACTTTTTGTAAGACTTGCTCAAGATTTTTCTCAAGCTTTAGGCTGTGCCTTTTGTAAAAGACGACTGTTTGCATTTGAGCAGAACTACAATAATTTTTAATAAGCTTAGTATGTCAAAGTGTGTTGTACAGTTTATAGTACTAAAAGCTTACTACATTTATTAGCTCAAAGAGTTCAAATGGAAAGGAGTGAAAAAGATGGAGCCAGATTCTTCTCAGTGTCACCCAGTGACAGGATGTCATTGAAACACAAGAAATTCCATTTCAAAAAAAAGAAAAAACCTTTTTTTTACTGTGAAGGTGATCAAACACTGGAACAGGTTGTCTAGAAAACTTGTGGAGTCTCCATCCTTGGAGATGTTAAAAATCCAACTGGACACAAAGCCCTGTCTAAGTGGATCTAATTGACCCTACTTTGAGCAGGTAGGTTGGACTAAGCAATCTCCAGAGATCTCTGACAATCCCAGCCATACTGTCAGTCGGTGACTATGAAACCTGACTCTTCATTGCTGATGTTGAAATACCCAACTAGGATGTGGTCAACTGTCCTCCAAAAAGTACAACAGTAGAACATTTGGTCATCTTACAAATTGAAGCCGCTCTAACAAGAAAGACTGACAGTAAACCCAACAGCAAAGAGAAAAGAGCATTCTGCTGGAATAGCAGATGCTGAGCCTAGGATTGTTTATACATTTGTGTTACACAGTCACTGGATAACATAAAACTAGTTTCTGTATTCCTTAGCAGTGAATACTGAGTAAACTGCAAAGTCAGGCTTCATCGTGTTTCCTCTTCTTCCAGCCACCATAACATCCTCATTCGTAGATGCACAATGTTTCAGCTTCACCAACAGAGGTAAGGTATGAACCATCTTACTTCTTCCTTCTCTCTTCAGCTGCCAGACAGCTTGGTGGTTAGCATATTTTCTCAGATTATGAGATAGCTTTCCAGTCCCATTTGTTAGGTAAATACCGTAACTGTGAAACTGTGAAATTTCTATACAAAAGACATTGCCGCTGCTCCATTGGCTGATGCATAGGGGGTTAAGATATTAAAATCTAAGTGAGTGCTAATTAAGGAAGTCCTAATTCGACCATGACTAGATGTTTAATACCATAGCCAAGTGCTCCTGAGCTTTGTTCTGAGTGATAAGCATAAAAGCTTATAAATCAGTTAAGCTTTTATTTTTTTTAATTATTCTTTACTAAATTTATACAATACAGCAAAGAAACTACGAGTTCAAACACCAGTCATAAGTAAATGATACAGGAAATATGTGTATATATAATTATCGTTTGTGTCCTGTAAAGATAATCTTTCTCATGGATCAGTGAAAACAAACATAGAATCGAAACCACAAAAAATGGGAAAGAACAGGCAAAGAGGAAAAGATAACAAGATTAATGTAATCTGCAGTATGTTAGTCTGCTATCTGATACTCAACCTGAGAGTGTGTTCTGTAACACTGAGCTAGGACTTGACTGATCTGATTGGAACAAAGAGATCCATCAGCCAGTTTGTGACAACCAAAAAGTGCAGCCATAACTGGTCTTATCTAGGCAACTTACTTACACTGAGCAGGTCTTCTTCTGTACAAAGCTTCCCACTTCTGATAGAAAATGTTAACACTGCATCATAAGATAGTTCTTAATAATAATACAGGATATTATTTTGATCATATTTGCATTGTACACAATTCTTTACAAATAGGAAATTAAAATAAACAGAATGATCAACCTCCCAAATTCTATTTTGTAGGTATCACTAATCTTCTTGTAGCATAACATTTTACAGAAAATATTCAGCTTTTTCAGTTGTTAACTTTTTCTTACTCAAGAATATTTGTCAAAACGTGTCTGGCTAAAGTCAAAAGACCAAGGGTATCAATTTTCAAAAGTGCTGTGCTGTACAGACCTGCCAGCTTATTTGGAAGCAACTCAAGAATCTCTAATAGGGCACTGTATAACGACAAAAACCTTAACCTAAAAGTGCTATGTCACCTTTGAAAACAGGATTAAAGTCACTTGGCTGGTACCACTAGAGCCTCTAGTGGATTTATTTTTACACTGCAAAACTGTAGTGCAGATACCGAATTCTGTGGTTGATAGATGTGTTATTCTGCTGGAGAAACAGTGAAATTTCACAGCTGCCACTATAACTGCCTCAGCCTAAATAGTTATCATTGTGACATGCTCTCCTGAGGACCTCAAATATTTTTCTCTTTACACCAGACTCTTCACCACTCACTTAGAAGTAACCTTTCACACTATGCTCAGGTTTTGAGGGAAGACTCTATGCCTTTGTCTGGAAACTGGAAGTGCTTTGATGACAGAAATACGTATCTTTATAAGGAGCTGGGTTCAGCTGCGCTCACATAAGCTGCTCATGTCATTTTAGATGAAGCAGGATTTACTGTTTAGCATGTCGATGCTGCTTGAGTAAGGCATTTTTTTCTTTACACTCTATGTCTCACTTGCCAGCCTAATGTAGGTGTCTCAGATATTGTAAAGCATCTCACATAGCTAGGTATACATCTGTAAGCAACTGAAAAGAGTCCAAGCAATAGGATTCAGATTCAGACATCTGAACTTATATGTTTACTATATAAAACATCTACAAGTGAGCTAGATGTTTAAGCTCCTGTTGTAGCCAGTAGAGATATAGTCTATACAGTCACTGCAGCCTAGAGTAGTCTCACCTTACAGTAGACACCTGCATCAGTTGCTTATGTACAGGCTCGATTTACGATGCCCAGGGTATTCCACCTGGCTCCAGCCACCTCCCCAGAAGGCCAAGGAGCTCCCACAGACCCTGCATCACACCTGCCAGTTAGAAGCAGTTGTCTCAAGTGCCCAAGGGCACCTCAAGTGGCAGCAGACACTTAAGTACGGACAATTGAATCAAGCCTATATATTTTGTTTACTTACTTAGGTCATACATAGACACCTATACTGTAGACAGCTCAATTTAGATGCCTGCATCTGAATCTGAATCTAAATCCCAACAGGAGTTTTGGCTTGGCATCTAATATTAATCATAACTTTCCATAACTGGAAAGAAAGTGTTTTCCAAGTCAGCATATTAACCAGAAATCTATTACAAAAAACCTAAAGGAAGTCAGTGCTAAAATCCCTAGATTTTTGCTATATACCTAGAACTAGATACTTAGAAGCTTTGCAAAATCCAGTGCTGCATATCTATGCACTTTGGTCCTTCTGTATATGAAGTGATGACATCAAATGACCTAATATGTGACAGTCTGCAAGCATAGCACTCCAAAACATCTTCTGCATTCTTCTGAAAAAAATGAATTTTACAGTAAAGTAAATACATTGGCAGGAGTAGACGATTTTGGTGAAACACTCCAGAATTTATAGGCAAGAATATTGACATGATGATTGCACAGTACCATTATTATATGGTGCAAATACATGCAAAAGGAGTTTTGTGCATCTCGGTCATTGTATTAAATTGGCATATTTTCTCTTAGACTGATTTAACATATTTTTAAGAAATTGTTAACACTTTCTTATAGTACATCAAATTATCCCAGAAAATGCATGGTCACATTTGGAAGCATCAAATTTATTTTGCAAAACTGCTTTCAAATGTTAAGAAAATGTTTCATTTTACTTACTATTTTTTAGAGTAATTAATAGCAATAAGAAGAAAATTGAGATTCTTCTTCACATGTCAGTGGCTGGCTACACTTTGAGTTTTCAAAGCAGAAAAGTTGTAATCAAGAGACAACTGTGCACTTATAAATGACAGATAAAAGCTAGCAGGAAAACTGAAAAGGCAGCCTATTGGCTTTTTTGCATTTTTCTCAGCAGATTTCTTTGAGGATTTTTCAGTTTGGAAGTTCATCACTTAATCTTTTTTTCATCGTATATACTTTAAACAAAATCACCGTGATTTTCAACAGTCTATTTATTGTGCTACACATCACAATTAGTAATTTAGAAAAATTAACAGTTTCTCTAGAACACATTATCAAAGAACATGTATAACTCTTATTTACCAGAAGGATTTTTTTGCCCATAAAATCCACTGATGCACATCCAAGAAACCCCTGGATAGAGCCTGCTGAAGATCTTTTGCACTTCATGTATAAGACTACTCAATTCAAATAATGTGTGCAATGCTGAACCTAAAAGGCACTAATGCCAGAAACAACAACTGCACTATATCAAGCCCAGGAAAAAGTAATGGGACTAGAAAGGGAGATTTTCCAAAAATTAGAGTTTTTATTTCATCTGTAATATCTTTGATAAATGGAAATGCTACCATGCAAAATCTCAGCACTATTTTGGCTGGAAAGGCACTCATGCTAATATAATAAGTCTGGATTACAGAGGTTTGCCAAGCTTAGATCATGTATAGATTAATAATGATGTCTTTTAATGTCTTAATGATCTCTTAATGAAATACATTTATAATGCTACGATTTGGTGAGGACTCACTAAACATTTTTCATATCAGAACATGATGTTCAAAGCTAGGTTCTTAATAATAATTAACACATGTACTCCACTTTTTCTCTTCAAAGTGCTCTAGGAACATCAGTAATTAGTTAAAAATCCGTGTGCTGAGTATACGCTATCTGTTTAGGCTCTAAGAGGCCCACAACAATCAAACTGGAGCTAGCCAGGAAAGTCCAAGCAGAAAATAGTAATTTCTTCTGTGTTCTGAAGAATTTTAGATCAAGGCAGGAAAGACATGTCACAAGATAAATTAAATGCAGGTGGCGGCCACTTCATACAAACACTATTAGACAAATAATATAAACATAGACTACAGTTTAAAAAATATATCCAGAATATTAAAGCTTAATTAATTTTTTCTAAAAAGAAGTGAAAGAAAAGGCAACCTCTGAAACAGAAGACTCCCCCAAACCATCTGAAACCTCTTATTTAGCTAATTTTTGTTCTCGACATCCAAAGTGAGGATTTTAGCATAAGCAATCAGAGGCTTGTGGTGCTGATTCAAAACTTGCTAATACTCAGCATCTTCAAGCTATAACAAAACCCTATATAAATCACACCCATTTGCTCCTGTGGCTGATACCTGGCAGCACAGGGGTTAACTGAACAAATAAGAGATTGCAGCTGGCTAATTTGCTAGGGCTCATCAGTTGCCAGACAAGTACAGATAGGAAAATAAATTAGAGATCAGTTGTAGCCAAGCAAGACTCGGCTTGAGTATCCAGAGAACATGGTCGTTTGGGAAGAGAGGCTTTCCTTCTCAGATTCACAATAATATGTCCTCCAAACCAGGGAAGACTTTATTCTGAGAAACTCCCTTCAGCGCTAGAATAAAAGAATTGTTTCACAGCATTGTAGTCCTTTGGAAGAAAGAATTAACTAACTCCTCATAACACAAATTCAGAGACTTTGTTCTATATCTAGGAATATTTCAGAATTTTGATCTTTACAAATAATTCAAATAATTCTTTGAAAACTCAGGCAAGAAGCCAGCTGTATATAAAAATCTGGCTTTCTAATCAGGGTAGTTTTAAGGTTGTTTCAATACCTACTGCAACTGACGTGCTTGTTTTTTAAGTAGAGACAACAGCAATTCCTACATTCACAGGGATATTGTGAAGATAAACATATAAAAGATTCAGCAGTAATAGAGTTATGTGCTTAAAATAAATCTGTAGCTAGATTTAGTCAGTTGAAGTTGTGAAAGATTTGGTTGTCTGCTCATGTTCCCAGTTTCAAGGAGAAAAAAAAAAATCCTAAATGTTTATATTTAGTTGAATTTGAATTTCAGCAGTCCAAAAAGCTGTTAATTTTTATCACTTCTAATTTTTTTGCCATTTTTCAGCAATATAAGATTTAAAATAAACAAGAGATACCATAAGCTTAATTAATATGAAGCCTTACGAAAAAATTCTAATATTAAACCCAGTATGTTTTAGCAAAATATAATTTTTTTCTATTTTATTTGAGAAAGGAAGAAGTTAGGGGGAGTGGAGAATTTGGGGATCAAAAGAATGGCATGAGATATTCAAATAATAAAGAACCGGT
Organism: Cariama cristata; assembly: GCF_000690535.1. Lineage (NCBI taxonomy): Eukaryota > Metazoa > Chordata > Aves > Cariamiformes > Cariamidae > Cariama > Cariama cristata. The sequence goes on along the minus strand of NW_009596209.1, from coordinate 12,422 downwards.
TGTAATAAAGGAAACATCTTTAGTAAAGGGCAGAAGCTGAAAGTCTGATTATTTACGCATCGCACTCACTTCAACTTGTTCCAGCGCCATACTAGAATTTCACTTTATCTTATGTCAATTTCTTGGTAAATGGCAGTGTGATGCTTGTGAGGTCTTCAGAAATGCGACCTAGAAAAAGCTGATAGCAAATTCTTGAACACACTTGTTCTATTTAAATTATATAGATGGCACAAGAGAAATACAAGAGAAGGGGAGAAGGTTGAAAAATGCAGAGAAAGGCTATGGGATCTCAATCTGCTGACTTCTGAGTCTGAAGAAAGAAGTGACCAAATTCGATTCTTTTTCTTGGAAGCAGCAGTGAGGCCAAATTTCATGGAGCAAGCCTTGCCCTACCATAGCCACCTCCCTCGTGCCTGCTGAAGAGTCAGTCTACTCAGTAAGGGAAGCAATTCCAATAGACCTCTGAAATCTCAGGCAGGAAATTCCTTTCAGCACAGCTTTCAGCAATGAAACGGACTGTCAAAACATCTTTCCAGAGGATTACAGGGCTCCTGCCCAGAATTAGCGGAGAAAGTTCGGCACTTACATTAGTACAATGCCCCCAGCTCCAGTTCAGGCGTAACAAGGGCAGCTTTAAGGTACACTTATGCTGGGGCTAGTTAACACTTTCAAACTCAGTGCAAGAATGTTACTTTTGTAATATAGGCTATTAAGAACCTTTAAAAATACATCAAATGTAAGAAAACGCTGCTTCTTGTCTAAAGCAAAATCTAGTGCGTGTCCTTCCCAGCTTGTAAATGGAATTGTTTTCTTAATTAAATATGCAGTCCTTCAAATTCTGTCCCCTGATTATATAATTTTAATAAAGATCTTCTTATAGTGTTCCCAAAGATCCCAACCCAATGCATATGCAATCACATTCTGCATGTACAGGTGTCAGCGGGCAGAGGAGGTATGCATATATGTGTCTTCTTTCCGCTTTCAGCCATAGTAACTTGGTGAACTTATTGGCCAATTTGGAAATGATGTTAACTCAGAAGGCTTTTCTAACTCAATTGATAACATGGTGCTGCTCACTGGAATTCACTCAATGATGGTTGACTGCCAGGATAAGATTCAGTTGCATAAACTGAAAGTTCATGTGAAAGTGCTAGCCAAGACGTCCTAGCGTACATCACTGTGTCCTGAGATGTTTGGACACCAGCTGCCAGACGAGAAAGTGGCTGATAGGTCCTGTCTCATCCATGCCAGACCCCTGCCAATGTCTTAGATGCACAAGAACATCTCAAATAGCACTAGATGCCTAGGTTCAGGCAGCTGAATCCAGTTTCCAATTACTTTGCAAATAGAATGAACAGCATAACTGCCAAAACAGCAAAAAAGCTGAGAGCTCAGTAACTGCGGTAACAGCCTAACTTCACCTCTCTGCTACTTCAAAAAAAATCATTGTCTTGAAAACAGCAACTACTTGAAATGTACTCGCCCCCAAAAAACTCCAACAGGTTCCTCAAGACTATAATGGAAAATAACTGTAGAACATTACAGAGTATTGCTGAAATGGAATTGACTGGTTTTACTATCTGGATATATTTTGTAACTAACTTAGCAGAAGTTTGGTTACAGTCATGTGCCAGCAAGCCACAGGCTAACATTTGAATCATCGCTATACTTTTTGTGTTTTTAAATAGGTAAGTAGCCCAGCGCAACAAAGACCACAACCCCCGGCCTCCTCCCTGCTGTTTCCCCAAATTATGTAGTAAATGCACCTGCCTTGGCCCCAAATGATAAAACCAGTAGAAACTGGAGAGATGTGTCTCTCTATAAGCCAGAAGGAAAGTCTGCCATCTTTTAGAATGTTGTCAGGAAAAAGTGGAGTAATGCTACAGAAAGAAAGATGGAGACTCTCTGAAAAGTCTGTGCCCAGGCAGCATTCTGGAGGAAGGCATACAAGAAAAGCTTCTGCACTATTGCTAAATGACAGACAATATAAATAAGCCAGAATGAGCTTCTCTTCTTCTGTACAGTGGAAAAAGATGTCCTGTGAAGTCAGAAACACAGGTACAATGAAAAGGCAGAAGAATTTATCTGAGGATAACAGATGAGTCATTCTAGGCACTTTCATGCAAACTGTAAGGAAATCTGATGCGCTGCATACTGGGAAACTGCCAGAAACCATGACAAAATATCAACAACTGCATTGTGTTTGCATGGTAAGGTTTCGGTAGCAGGGGGGCTACAGAGTAGGCTTCCGTGAGAAGCTGCCAGAAGCTTCCCCCATGTCCGATAGAGCCAATGCCAGCCAGCTACAAGATAGACTTGCTGCTGGCCAAGGCCAAGCCCATCAGTGACGGTGGTAGTGACTCTGGGATAACGGAGGTAAGAAGGGGAAAAAGTTACTGTGCAACTGCAACTGCAGCTGGAGAGAGGAGTGTGAATGTGTGAGAGAAACAACCCTGCAGCCCCCCATGTGAGTGCAGCAGGAGGAGGAGGTGCTGCAGGACCGGAGCAGAGATTCCCCTCCCGCCCCTG